>NC_135232.1:317589519-317892549 GCF_051348905.1 Ranitomeya variabilis | reverse complement strand
CCACTAAAACCAGGCCATAACATAGCTTTCAATTAACCCTTTCAGCATGTAGCATTCTGGAGGCAAACCATTCTGGTTCTACATCACTGACCTGACAGTGACACGTATCTCCCTTCATACACTGTGCCAGTGACTGTCGCACAGCATAAAAGGTGCAAACAACAAATGAGCACATTTTCATCTGTTATTTGACAGCTGCACGTGTTTACATTGGACAACAATTGCAAACAATCCTTTGTATAAATGAATGCTCAGGAGATCATTGCAAAAGACCCTATAAAAACAATAATCAATAGAAGATTCGTAGGTATACATTTCAATACAGGGTACATATTTACATGTGGAAGTAGTGGTCTGGCTGTATTGGCTCTTGTCCCCCAATAAAAAGGATGACTTTTGTAGAGATCCGATGTGCCAGTCATGAGAAATCTAGCATAGAAGTCATATACAAGTCAGGCTAAAAGTGAATTTGGGGCATGTCAAGCAACAAATAGGGCAGCACGGTGGCTCAGTGGTTAGTATTGCAGTCTTGCAGCTCTGGGGTCCTGGATTCAAATCCCACCAAGGAATAACATCTGCAAGAAGTTTGTATCTTCTCCCCGAGATTCCAGGGGTTTCCTCCGGCTTCATAGTTATAGGTAATCTAGATTCTCAGTCCCAACAGGAATAGTGATTATGATGTATGTGGAGCGCTTTTGCGGAACATGATGGCGCCATATAAGCAAAACATAATAAACAAATAGAAGACCAAGTCCACTTTCGGCCTGATTTGCATATTTCTTCTTCCCTACATTTCTCACAAATGACACACTAGATCTCTACAATAAATGTATCATTTTTATTGTGGAGCTAAAAATGTGCTAACAAGTTCCTTTCATTACCAGCTCCAGCGTACACACTTCTTCCATCATCGAAGTCTTCACATGTTGCTAATGCTGCCTAGATAAACTCCAAATATATAGAAACACAAACCTGTATGAGTTGAGGCTCTTGTTTTCTCTTTGAAGACGTTTATTCAGTTGCTTGCAAAAACTTTTTATCATGGTCTCTACATCTTTTGATCTTTGAGTTGCCCCGGTAAAATGATAGATCACTGATGCTGAACTTACAAGTGTCAGTTGTGTTACAAGGTCTGCCTGCAATTGATATACAAGAGAAGGTGTTGGTTATTTGAACTCTACATGTGTTACCTATATCACATTCTCCAATGTCATATTCAATATTCACCCTGTGATCTCACAATAAAATCACACAAGTATTCAACACTATGTGACAAAAATTACCATAAAAACAGTTTTTCCTTGGCTCGGCTGTCCAACCACCAAAAACACTCTTCCCGATGATGGAGATGTTCGCCTTTTCTCAAGAATCTGAGCACACACTTGTGTAATTTGTTTGTTTCTAGCAAAAGAATGTCGCTCATGCCATTCTTGAAAGCCTTCCTGGGTTAGCTGATCTTCATCATCATCGGATTCATTTGACTCTTCCTAGGAGAAATGAGCACCGAGGTATAAATGCTGCAGAAGACATATATACAAATATAAGTTGAAATATCGTTAGCACATACCCCAAGATAATCATGCTCAATCACTTGCCAAACATCATTTAAAACTCTAGCTCCAAAGTCCTCGAGCGCAGACATTTGTGGCTTCCCATCGTTTTCACCGCCCCACTGACAGGAGTACCTAGAGAAGAAGATACAAGGACCAGTAGCTTGTAAGCAGGAAGCACCACAAAACAACGTTCAAGGTACCTAGGATGGCCGAGAAACTTACAAGTAACTCCTCACAGCAGGATGTTTGACTACTCTGTTCTTGAGGTCCAACATAAGTTTTTCAGCTTCTTGAGATTCAGAAGCAAAATCTGGAAGCCAATGGCTGGGTACAGACCTGAATGGCAAAATAGATACAGGGAAAATGGAAGATATGTGCAAAAAATACTCTGAGAAGGAAATGAGAACTAGAAAATCTCAACTCATAGCTTCTAATAAAAATGCCATGTTTCACTAACGTAACTAAAGCAATAATCCCTACCAAAGATGTGTGATCTTACTGTACACTGTGATCAATATTCAAAGCAAGATCAAAACTCCCAATATCACATTGAGATCTGCAATCTTGTTCTAGGGGGTCTCACTAGCTCCCTAAATCAGCAATCAGATATATGGAACTCCCACCATGCAGAAGTTACTTCATACATGCCTTCTTCATTCTTCAGAATTCACAGCCATATCTCACAATTGCTAAGCCGGACAATCGATATGATATTCACAATGAATAGTCACCCAGAAAACACCAATCCACTATATCTCCACACATAATTGCTGGAAATGACCAAACAAATTCACTACCCTGGTCTAGAAACCACTTTGGTACATCATGGCAGCTGGACCTGGCCAGTGCAAACGTCCTTGACCGCCACTTGCTGGTAGCCTGGGTGTCTCTTGCAATTACTAGGTCACTCCAAGTCACTAGGCCTCATGTGAATTCACAACATATGTCATGGAGTCACAGGGACCTAGTTATCACAATAGTCATCAAGGAAAACTGCACTTGAGTTCTTGCCAAGAAGGTTTCCGCTGCTCTGGCCCGGCTGCCATGGAGTCCTGAACTGGACACTGGACCAGGGTCTTGCAAGTCTTTTTTCTATACATATGGAAATACTGCCTGGGGTTAAGTACAGCGTGAAGGCATGCAGGTGAACATTTCGAAAACAAGCCCCATCCTAAGAATATTAATAATTAATGTCATATTTATTTCCATTCTCAAGAGTTTTAACATATTCTGATGAAAGAAGATAAAAACATATATGAAGTATATTCCACCTCAGGTGAATTCCATACGGCTCTCACCCCTGTTTACACTGCTACAATAAGGTTTCTACATTGTAGTAGGTAGTGGCTGCTTCTTCCATGGATTATTTCCAGTACACACTCCAACAACTAGTTCGATCTAATCATCATTGGCACTTTCCCAACACAAGTGTCGGGTACAAGTGGACAGGCTCATACTCTACTAGGTAATGACATATGATGACATCTAATTAATGTTACTCCTGAAACATTGTATTACAATCTGCTATGACAAGGGACATATTCAGAATATTCATGCTTATTTTACCTAATGGCGTCAGGGTTCCGAAAGTAGAATAAAGCCCTTGGGTGCCCTGATGTGTTGGTCTGCAAAAACTGCATGGCCTCCAACTCTGTGATGGATCGCCCTGCAGGATAGGTCTGAATCTGCCAAAGATATAGGACAATAAAACACCGCAAAGAGTGTATAAAGAAATGAGACCGTCTCATAAGCATTAATTCTGCCGCACTAACAATCAAGATATTTAGAGAAGAGGAAGCTATTTCAATTAATTTTTTTCCCAACATGTGAGTATTCGGAATCTTCTGAAAGCCCAGGAAGAGGTGCTTACCCACTGATACTCAGGTAGGAGTGGAACCGAGTACTTATTGGGGACATGACCATATCGCTCTCCCAGAATGCCAATGAAGATTTGACTTCGAACAACTTCAGAGAGACATAGAGACAACTGCCTAATGTCAAAAACATAGACGTTACGGCAGAGAAGGAATATAATGTTACTTCCACTTTCTTCACTGGTACCTTCTATCTCACCTGTCTTTCTTAGATTCCTCTTCGGTAATTCCCCACCGCAGATCCACTTCTTCCAGTGAGAGGAAGTGACATGCAGCCCGCTGGCGTAGTTGTGGCATCACCTGTCCAATCAATAGATCTCTTTCTGAGTGCATATCCCGGAACGTGGAGGAGATAAACACACGGACACTGCGCCACCTTAAAAAAAAAGTGCAACGACTATAACCCACGATCACGAACGCTATAACAAAAGTTGCAAAATGTATACGGTATTTAACTAAAAGCTGTAATTTAGAGCAAAGCTTCTCAATCTTTTTATACTAGGGCCTCACCATCCAGAACATGGTGATGTCTCGGCCTTAGAAGTCATGGGAAAAAAACTAAATCAACATTAAAACTTGTTCTCAATTCATTATTTAACTCTTTGTATAATATCAAATACACCCAAAAGGAGCCAATTATGTTGTCAAACCATAAATTGCTGTAGCCATAAAATGTACAGTGCAGCTTATAAAGCTTAGAATTCGGCCATGAATAAGAACCCCTGCTGTGTTTGGAACACATTTTGTTTTGTATTGGTCTTTAAAAAAAATGCAATTCCGCCATTGCTTTCTGGGATTTGTTCTACTTGTACACATTTTTTTTTACTATTATTATTTACATGTTGAATTCATAAATTTCTAAAAAAAAAAAGGCTCAAGGGTTTTTTTTTGCCATTTTTCGAAATGTTTTTACTTTCCACATCAGTGGAGATGTGGAGAGGCTTTTTATTTGCGTGGCGAGCTGACGGTTTTATTGTTACTGACGTATTGATCTTTTCTCTATAAATGCCTAACAATGATCGGGGCTGCCAGGACACAGCAGCTCCATAATTTCTATAGTGGCCGCGGCTGGGTACTGCAGATCCACCCGCTATTCAAATGATTGGGGAGGTGCATCTGAAATACCCAACTGCGGCTACTATAGTTTTCATGGAGCTGCTGTGTTTCGGCAGCATCCGAGTAATTCCAGCTGGCAGTAGCGTCATCGGTGGGGTGGCCTAGTGATACCCCCTCCCCCCAAACAGGTTGACTGAATAAAAAAAAAATAGTTGTCAACCTCTTTAATTAATCTGACACATCTTTTAGCTGCATGTACATGTACTCCAGGCAGGGGCTGGCATATATTTCTGTTGACCACACTCGGCCTCGATCTGCCAACTTTGACAAATTTTGGAACATTTCAAAACAGTTTTACGGTAGAATTCTACGCTGTTTGCTGAATTTTTCCCAACTACCAATAACCATGAACACTTGGATTGGGCAAGCGTGTGTATACATTTCAATGAGTAAAATGGAATAAGACTCTGCGAGGAGAGGGGATTATCGCGAGCGGTGGAGGAGCCTGCCCTCACGGGCTTACAATACGTATCCATGTGACCGATGTTGTGACAAAATCACTTACTTCTGCTTGGGAACAGAGACGAGTAGACTGCCAGCTGCCGCATGTCTCTTTTTAACATTCTCTGGGTCTTCTGGAATATTAAACCTTTCATCGACTTTCTCCACATGATCCAATAATCGGTCAGTTCCCCTCTCTGATACATATCTTAAGAAATAATAATCAACGTTGATGAATGAGCATATCATCATAAAATGTTAAAATTTGCATTATGTTAGTTATCCAAATCAAAGAATACAACGGGAAAATTGTAAATAGGAGTATCCATTTGTTATTTACGATAAGTGTGCCTATCATTATATTTTTATTTATAAGTCAAGATATTAAACGTTGTGATATGTTTTCGGGCTTGTACTTAAGTTGCGTTTTGATCTAGTCTAGTGTTAACATGGAAAAGTCAATACTTACTTCAATACCTGCTCTGTAAAACCGCACAGTGTCACGTCATTACACTGATCAATGGAGTCCTCGCTGGAAAGAGACGTAAGAGAACAGGAACAGAATGCAATGTGACCAGTAAGTCGGAGTGTAAGGTTACATTCACACAGGAGAAATAAAAACAGTGTGGCAAGCTCATTCCGGGACAATAAAATCACTCCTTTATTGTGAACTGTTAAAATCCATGGTAAAGTGGTGAGTAGGTCATCAATGCATACAGCATGCGAAACGCGTTGATGACCATGTTTTACTAACTACTTTAATATGGATTGATGACCATGTTCTACTCACCCCTTTACTCTGGATGTTCAAAGTATGCAATAAAGAAGTGATTTTATTGTCTGGGAATGAGCTTAACACATTGTCGCACTGAGATGCCAAGAGCCCACCAGTAACCAACTCCAGGGCCCCACTTCTCAGCTACATGCAAATATGACTTTATCCTCATTCACAAGTTTCTAGAGCATTAAAATAGGTATTGTTAAATTAATAGGATGCCGCCTCTGTCTTTACATAGTGAATCAAGTGTATTGTGCCAACTATTGCCCATATAAGAGGCTGATGGCCCACCGGAGGTTTCTCCTATTCTCCCGACTGGCTGGACATAGGTTCCGTTTTATTTCTCTGTTGACTATCACACTACAATGTTCCATTGATCATTCTAAAAACGGATCCATGTGTCTGTTCAGTGAGACTCAGAGCATGTCCCACACTTCTCCATTTTTTCGGATCAGACTCAGCCATTAAACTGTACAGGGATCCATTTAAACGTGCAACACATGAAAGATCTATTTGGTACTTCAGAGGTACATCCTAGTTTCATCCTTTTTTCCACAGATATATTGTTAAGTGTCAATGGACCAATAAAAGTTCAGGCTGACTACCTCCTACAGCTTATAATAATGGATTAGAAAAAAAAAGACTGACACAACATGGAGGCAACATGGATGACATGTGAGAAAAAAAATGGTTCATTTCCCTTGGATGTAAATATAGACATGGATATATAAATGCAGCCTTTGGCTTCCAAATATGAGCTGTTGGTAATACTAGAAATACAAGTGTAAAGACACCTCCTGTAAAGAATGTGATTTGCCTAACATAGGTGGATGCATCATTATTTCATCTTTATGGTATATAAAGATAAAGGGGAGGTAAGAGAGCAAAAAAGAAAATATTTGCAAACTGCCTTTTCAACGTATTAAAATTAATCTGTCAGCATGATTTTAAAACCCAACATATTTATATGTTCATGAAGTTCAAAGCCAAATGCAGCAATATCTTTACATGGCCACTCCATTCCTCTACTACTGAGAAATCAGTGTTAGAATTGGTATGTAAAAGAGGCTGAAGAACTATTGTAGATCTGAAGCCTCTGTCACTCCAGCTCTATTCCCCACCTAGTGCCACCTCCTCCTGCTTAACTAACAACTCCTTTGCCTGAAGTCACAAAGCACAGAGTCGGTCAAACAGGAGGTGGCGGCGCTGGGTGGGGAATAGATCTGGAGTGACAGAGGCTTCAGATTTACAGACTCATTTCATTACCAATTCTAAGGCTGATTTCTCAGAAACCGAAGAATAGCCTAGCCACGTAACAGTATTGCTGGACTTATTATCAAGAGCTACATACACATATAAATAGTTGGAGGGAACGGGGTGGAATTAAATCATGCTGACGGATTTGCTTTAAAAATTCACAGTATGCCATTTCATTTTGTACAAAATAGTAAGTACGGGTCTCCGATTCCAGACACTAGAACCAACAACTTCCAGCAGGTATTTCATATCTTTCTACCAGTCATTGAAATCAACTGAGAGAATAAGGAGAGTACCTTTTGAAGCCATTAGGCAGCACCGTCACACAGAGACAGTCCGCATTCACTACGCGTCGATAATGCTTCAGAACAGTCTTAAAATGTTCATTTAGTGGATTTTTTTCGAAAATCAGTAGAGTATCTACCTGCATAAAGGAACACTTCATTGTATAGTATGCTTCTATCCATATGAAACAACACAAGTACTTATTTTACCTATTATGGCAGTCTTAAAGGGGTTGGACACGTTATAAAAAAATTCCTAAAAGCTTGTAAAGTGGTTGTTGTGCCAAATAAATGGGTAAATGCCAACATACTTTACCCCAGCTCCTCAGTAGAATGCCCTTAAATGTGTCTTTGGGCTATGTAAGCACTGCAGAAAGAGGTCTTTGCTTTCATAGAGGACAAGATCAACATTGCAGGGGCAAATGGATCATTGGTGCAACCCGTGCAGTCACACATGGATCCAAGAGGCAAGGGGGCCCACTACAAGAAGCCTATTTAGGTAGCAACAGATTACAGACTTTTAGAAAGTCTAGGGAATATTTCATAAGCGGCCTTCCCCTTTAATGTGGCAGAACTTAAAAGGAGTAGCGTCTTACCTTAGTACGCTTCATAAGAAGTTCTGAGAGGTATTCCGCTAAGGGGTCTCCTTCTTCATAGGGCAGGTGTGGAAGATCTTGCATTTTCTGAATGGAAATTATGCCATGATTAACTTTATGCCAGACTTACAGTATATACTTCAATGATGTGGGCAGGCATTAGAAGTGAACTTTTCCTAAGCAATGTACTGCCATATAATACCATGTAATGCAATGTAGTGTCATTGGCAGGAGCAGAAGAATAAAGGGGCTCCATGCTCTGATTATTCATTACACACACTTCCCAGCCCAGTCCCCACAATCTCAGCTAAGGGACCAGATCAATAGATTTAAAATCCTATAATGTTGCTTCAAAGTTCAACTTCTTTTGATTATTTCTTTAATATGTCATCTATTTTCTGCTTTTAAAGGGAATCTGTCACCCCCAAAATCGATGGTGAGGTAAGCTCACCGTCATCAGGGGCTTATCTACAGCATTCTGTAATACTGTAGATAAGCCGCCGATGTTACCTGAAAGAGGAGAAAAAAAACGTTAGATTATACTCACCCAGGGGCGGTCCGCTCCGATGGGCGTCTCAGGTCCGGTACAGCGCCTCCCATCTTCATTCCATGACGTCCTCTTCTGGTCTTCACGCCGCGGCTCCGGCGCAGGCGTACTTTGTCTCCCCTGTTGAGGGCAGAGCAAAGTACTGCAGTGCGCAGGCGCCGGAAAGGTCAGAGAGGCCCGGCGCCTGCGCACTACAGAACTTTGCTCTGCCCTCAACAGGACAGACAAAGTACGCCTGCGCCGGAGCCGCAGCATGAAGACCAGAAGAGGACGTCATGAAATGAAGATAGGAGGCGCCGGAGAGGACCAGAGACGCCCATCGGACCGGACCGCAGCAGGACCGCCCCTGGGTGAGTATAATCTAACCTCTTTTTCTCCTCTTTCAGGTTACATCGGGGGATTATCTACAGCATTACAGAATGCTGTAGATAAGCCCCTGATGACGGTGGCCTTACCTCCTCATTGATTTTGGGGGTGACAGGCTCCCTTTAAATGCTGGTTTTCTAAAGACACCAATAGAGGGAACTTCAAGAGTACTCATCATCTATCTGCGGCTGCCCCTGCTGAGGCATTTAACAACCCTCCACAGCCCAACCAATTATTGTAGTGTGATCCCTAAAACAGAGGAGCAGATAAAGTGGATATATGGCTCTGTAGGTTAAAGGGGTTGTCCCTTAAAGGGAACCTGTCAGCAGGATTGTGCACAGTAACCTACAGACAGTGTCAGGTAGGTGCCGTTATACTGATTAAAATGATACCTTGGTTGATGAAATCCGTCTTGTGGTTGTTGTGTAATCTTTATTTTCAGTTTTGAGTTAATAATATGCTCGTGGTTTCGGGCAGCCTGTGGGGGTGTCCTTCTTGTGATGCTCTGCTTAGGTATTCATACTGATGGCTTCTGACAACTCACTGATCCCTCAATGAGTTTCCTCCTATTTTACATACTAATTATTATATGTATTGTAAAAAAAAAAAAAAAAAAAAATTACCTTCAGCAGGTCACCTGAGCTGCAGCATGATCACATGTATGATGTGCATTATATACATTGATTCTGTAAAAAAAAAAAAAATCTCTTTCTCAAAATGGCCGATGCCATTTTGCTGGAGAAAAAATAAAATTGTCTCCACCAAGATGGAGCCCCCAGCACCATTTTGTGAAAGATTTTTTTTTTCATAATCAATATAGATGACTAAATAAATCAATTTAATGTACATTATACAAGCGATCATCATGCTGCAGCGCAGGCGACGGTACCTGCCTGCTGATGGTGATTTTTTTTTCTCAATACATATAATAATCAGTATGTAAAATGGGGGGCAGGTCACTGAGGGATCAGTGACCTGTCATAAGCCATCAGTATGAATAGATAATCAGAGTACCACATGAAGACCCCCCCCCCCACACACACACACACACACACACAGGCCACCCCAGAGGACGAGAATTTCCTTAACTCAAAACTGAAAATAAAGATTAAACAACAACCACAAGACGGATTTCATCAACCAAGGTATGATTTTAATCAGTATAACGGCGCCGACCTGACACTGCCTGTAGGTTACTGTGCACAATCCTGCTGACAGGTTCCCTTTAAGGGCACCATACACATTAGACTGATGTAAGCTGAACTTGCGGATATCAACGGGCTCAGCTGACTATCTAATGTATAAGAAGGCGATGCGATTGATGGTTAGGGGAGCAGTCGATTGAGCATGTCTGATTTCGGACTGTCAACTGTATTGTTCTCTCTGAGATCAGCCACCAGCAATCATGTCAGTCGGCGACTTTCTCATAGAGAAAATAAGAGTGCTAGGCAGAGCAAGCGCTTCGGTGTATGAGAGAGTTGGCCGAGTTGACCGTAGGCTGAATGATTGTTAGGCCGAAAGTCATCTAATGTGTATGGACAGCCACAATTACAATCCATCACAAAGCCACAGGATGGCTGATAAGTGCATTATCGCTAGGGGTCCCACCAAAAGAAGGAGCTCTGGGTCTCGCTAAGTTTTCACATGCACGATGCTGCGCTATTCTTTATCTATGAGAGTCAATAGCCAAACACTGGTCTTGGCTACGTCCTTCAGCCACATAGATGATGGATTAAGTGACCTCACACATTTGTTACCTCAAAAAAGGGACACAGGACCCCTGTTCTTATGTCCAGTGGGTATCAGCCATTTATTACGGTAATTTACACATTTGCTTGCATTCTTTTCCTTAAAAAGCAGAACATGGTGGCTAGAACGTTCTCTTTTTTCCTCCCATATGAGGATCTATATAATGTAGAGTCCTAAAGTATTGAACGTGATGCTTTGATATTCTACCCTTTCTTATTTGGTCGTGTTTTACCTCAGCTTGTTCCTTGACCTCGCTCACGCGTTCAAGGAGTGGACTTGAGGAGTGGTCAGCCAAAGCATAGTGGTGACTATTGTACAGGATCAGCTGGGCGTTTTCTGCCGTGTCCTTCACCATGAGGCTTAATAGTAAACCCACATCTAGGAGCTATGAAGAGGAGAAAATGATATATTGGCACGGAATCACTAAACCAACATTTCAAGCATCAATATATTGTGTCACGTATCACACGTTACTTATTCAAGCAAACATTAAGTGCAGACAATACGTATGCCCCATGACACTAGGAATACTAAACTTTTCTCAATAATAGGACTTATTAGCTGCCCAGTTAGAGGTGAATCATGACATATTAAACACTAGAGCACTTATAGGGCTTGTTCACACACACAGTGTTCTTGCTGCGGACACAACTCAGCGTTTTACAGTACCAGAAAGAATGAGATTTCTGAAATCTCCTACACAAGCTGCTTATTTTTTCCTTGTGGATTTGAACCATCAGAGTCTTTTTTCAAATCTGCAACATGTCAACTCTTTCTGCGTTTTTGCAGTGTTTCTCGTTCACTCAAATGAATGGAAAAAAAAGTAAAGCACATCAAAAACAGGCAAAAACTAATAAAAAAATGCACATATTTTACACACTATTTTTCCTACAGAAAAATCTGTTGCAAATACTCAACGTGTGAACATACCCATATGGCTATTTTTATCACTAACTTTTTAAAATTGTATAGTGTAATTCTCATTTCCTTGGTTACTGGCCACTTCTGCAAGCAGTCTCATTAAGAATGAATGGAGCAGCCGCGCGCATGATTGACCACTGCTCCATTTACACAGGGTTTTTCGGGGACCCGATCCTAAGGATCAGTTGGGGTCTCGTTGGTCAGACCCCCAGCGATCGGGAAGCTATCTCCTATCATGTGGATGGGGGATAACTTCCAAAATTGAGAATACCCCTTTAAAGACGCTCATACACATTATATGAAAGTCGAACTGAAGTGGCCGCCCATCTTATGTATATGGGGGTCTCCTAGAGTTAGCTTTATGAATTTCAACACCTGACCCTTTTGTTTTCAGAGATAAGCTGCTGCCAGAAGTGTCTGGTTGTGACTTTCACCTTTCGCCATTGAAAAAACACGATCGCTCAGACAAGCAGAGTCTGGAGAGATATCCATCTAATACTATAGGTAGTGCTGGTAGACTTCTATATTTTCTGCAGAATGAAAGCTAATGAAAGTAAAACAATAAGTGATTACATAACTTACTGAGGGTGTTGACCTAGTGTAAATGACTTCACTGCTTACAGCTAGCTCTTTGGCTCCATGACATGATTCATACATCGAGTAGTCCACAAGCATGAGGATTACGGTACGTCCAGGTATTGGTGGGATATTGTGACGTGCTGATATCTTAATAGCTTCTTCCAGCGATTTCTTATACCTCTCCACAACACCGCCATTAAATTTTACCAGCCTTCAGATAAACAAAGGAAAAAAGTGTGAGGCAGAAAGTCAATCCATTCTTTCGAACCAGTCATCGGATGTTATGCTCTTACCTGGCTTTTCTTAAGGCTTCTTTCTCTCTTTTAAGTAGGCGATGGACAACTGGAAAAGCCAGACATGATCTTAGCTCACGTCGAGAGAAATGCTTGCGCGCAAGCAGCGGAACAGTGGCCTTTTCCTTGCGAAAGATTTTCCGAAGAAGGTCGCTATTGGAGGGGAATGGTTCCTCTGCAGGAGATGAAAGAGAAGGTTTAGCCATTACCTTGTAGCAATATATTAAGTATTTGTAATTTCTCTCTTAGATTAAACTCTATGGAATATGATTTATGTTCAGGCATCCGTTTTTGTTCCCCAGAACCAGTGCCCCTCTAGCCTACGAGCCATGTCTGGTATTGAGGCTGATTCCAATTTACTTGAATGGGTCACAGCCCATGAATTGGTGCAGTATGTAGACCTGCTTACATTTTCTTTTCACCGCCAAATCCTACTGAAATGTGCCACATGTTTTCATAGATAACTAATGGCTTTGTGGATTGCCAGAACTCCTAAATTCAGCCATAGACTACGGTTTCCATTTTTCCATACATGCTATAATGGAATATTCCCACCCAGCATACCAGGTTGCTCCATAACTTCCTGCCCATGTCACCCACTGCAAGGGTGATTTTACATTGTGTTCAGGCACTTGTTCGGTGGCCCCACTGGGACGTATGCGCCAAAGAAGCCATAGACTATAATAAAGCAAACAGAGTTAACGTGTGCGCTGTCGTGCATCATCATTTTCAGGCAGATATGCCTACTGGAGATGGACACCAAGACACAGTTTATTATATATGAGTTTCCGCCTACAGTAGGCATACATGTGTAAGCTATGTACCAGGGTGGGCTCCTCAGAATACAGTAAACTCACAAACAAGAACAACGACTAACACCAGTTCAACCACTGAAAATACTTTGCTCAAATCTGTGAAGAAACGTAAACAGAAAGTAGAAACATTCAAAGAAGTCCACAAACACTAAGCCGAGAAGTTGTCACTGGACCGCTCTCTCTGGCACGTCCTCTCTCTGTCCTCAGTAACTACCAACTGCATCTAAGATGGCCTCCCCTCTCCTTCCTCTGACACACATCCAACTGTCAACTGTCTCTGACCGTGCAGTCTGTTGCTGGGCAGACTTAACTTTTCAGTTGTGCTTAGCAAGCAGCGGCCTCTTGTGGCCGCCTAATGGCATTTCAGTGAAATGTGGGAGCAATGATTTCTAAAAAAACATTATCCAGCATTATCTTATAGGAAATACAACAGTGTTTCATAAAAAGAGTCATAAGAGGATAGCTGACATCTCCAAAAAGTTTTAACGTCTGATAGTTCTCATCGGTGGAGTTCTGAGTGCTCAGATCCCCAACTAATTACTAAAATGAATGAGCAGAAAAGCTTAGCAATGTTCGCCTTCTGAGCTGGAATACAAACTCCATAAAGTCTCTATTCATCCCTTCTTTAGCATCAAAGTTTTTTTTAAATAACATTAAGGCCCACAGCCATAGTCTGAGGACAGACCGGCCATGGGTCTCCTGGCCTAAACTTTACTTCATGTATGCTTATGAGGCTACTGAGCTCAGGTCAGGAGACCGAATGCCCATACAGAAATCGTGGTTCATACTTGGACTGTGAAATTTGGTTGTGTGAAACGGCCAATGCATTGACCACTCTCATTACAAACCACATATATTACAAGAACAACTGACCTGCTTTCTTTAGCTGACGGTCTAGATCCTGAATGACTTTGTAAGCAGAAAGAAAGCGAAATGGAAAAAGCCGGCTTTTGATGACCGAATTCTTTAAAAAAAAAAAAAATTGGAAATAGTAAAATAATTACAATGATCATAGACTCGTCATATCAACAAAATTCAGTTATCATACAAGCTTGTAATACCTGGTTAGACAAACGTGAATTCACTTCATTATGATGTTTTTCACTGATACCTGCTCGGATCAGATTCCTCAGATTCCTTAATAATGCCATGAAAGGCACTTTACGATGGTCTGTGAAATAAAGCAAAAAGACGTAAATGCTTTAGTACAATGCCTAATTGTAAGAATATTTGTGTCAATTGATTATTGGTACTCACCAAGCAAACTCTCCCATACGGGACCTGTATTCCCTTTTTGACTTAATTCCCTTTCCCATGTTTCTGGTTGCTTTAATTTCATTCTCTTTCCTGAGAGTTGGGACTGCCATGGACCTTCAAGACCACTTCGGGAGAATGAGTTCAGATCTTTGGGGTACCTATAAAAAAAAAAAAGCAAAAATAAAATGAGACAAGGATGAAGTTACAAATGGCATAAAGTAGACGGAGAAGGGCAAAAAAATAGGAGGTTGAAAAATGAAGGACAAGAAAGAGGAGCAAGATTAGAGAAAGAAAAGAGAAAAAAACAAGGAGAGACATATTAACCTGCATCCGAGAAGACTCATGACATGATTAGCTGGCTTAGAAATATGTAATCTCTGAATCAGGTTCTTCATGGAGAACTTGTCTTTAGTCTTTTTTCCAGCTCCAGCAGGAGTGGGAGGTTCATCCTGAGAGAGATGTTTTACAGAAATGAATATCACACTACGTTCTTGACTGATAGTCAACATGCTAAAGTCCTTCTACAATGGAGAAACTCACCTGCTTTTCTAGAAATGAGCATAAGGATTTCAGTATTAGTAAGTTTCTACCACACTTAAAAGTTCTGATATCCTAAAAAAAAAAAATCAGTCAGTCAAGAGAAAAATGCATGTTTATAAATGCATAATATATATTATTTCTTTACACACAGTGTTACATGACTGTCAGGAACCTCATCAATTCACAGAACAAACGATAGGGGTCAGATAAAGAAACATCAGCCGTGTTGCATTTTAACATGCCGAATCCATTGTTCCCACAGGAGCTGTCAGATGGGTTTGGTAGCAGTCTAATTTTGCCCATTCAATGAAGTGGAAGAGTGGTTTAAAGTGGTGTCTGAAGGAATAAGAGCTCACATGATTGCAGCCAGCTAAGTTTTATTCGGAAACCATGTGAGTTTTCAGAGTAAACATGCTTGGAAAAGCCATCAAGAACTACTTTATGTGTCTTTGATGACTAGTCCAATGCAGCCAACAGCCTGCTTCTCCCCACCCTACTCAATCAATCAATTTGGGAGAGGCAAGAAGCCTCCAGCTGGGGACCACACTGAGCTAGTTAGCGGAGACACATTTTTCCCAGCCTGCTTTCAAAGACTGTTTATACTGAAACACTGCAGCATTAACGGGAAAAACATACAAGTCTGCAGTCCCGCAGCCAATGTCTGAGTTATACTGCTCGTGGTTCAGGCAGCATGAATGTCATGGTTGTGGACAGGCTTCCTTACCTGTCCTCTCGGGGTTTATTTGTATAGCCTCCTTCTGGTTCGGGGAGGGCTTTATTTACCCGCCTTGGTCTGGGGAACCTTGTCAGTGATACACCTGTCTTGGCTGTGTGTCTGACCCCCTGGTGTGCTTACATACCATGTAGTCCATTTGCCTTCTCGTGTATGAGCCGGTCCATGTTCTCGTTCTGTGTATTGCTTTGTGATTCTATGCTTACTGTCTGTTTCTGGCTCTGACCTTCGGCTTGGTACTCTTACTAATCTCCTGCCTGCCCCGTTTGTACTACATCGCTATCTTCGGCTATCTGACCTTTTGCTACGTCCTGACCACTCTCAGCGTCTCATCCTTTAGTACGTCATCGACCTCCTGGCTTGACTTCGGCACGTTCAGACCAGTCTCCGGTTTCGCATGTCGCCACCGCTACTCGGTGTCTGGCTCCGCCTCCGGCCCCTCCCCCGGTGGTCATGTGTTTCAGGTCCTGCGCTCCGGCAGCTAAGCTCACCACAGCACCCCACTGTCCTTCTGTATCTAGTACACAGACTCCTGCTGTAAGTGCTCGTGATAATGAATCTGTTGACAGGTTCACTGTAAGTCTCTGTTCACATCACATTTGAGGTCTATATTTCACATAGGTTTGAATAGTATCACAGAACATATGTTCCATATATGGCTAACTCCTATAATTTCTGTGGTCTAAAATGTTCACACATGATATTTTTTTTTATTTTGCCATATAATTGTATAGGCTACACTTTTCAATACAACTTTAAAAAGTGGAATATCAACACTAACTGGCCAAACGCTGAAAAAGGCACACATATACACAGTAGAAATATGTGCCGACCACACAGTTCAAACATTATGTGAATAGAGTTTAAAGGAAGCATGTCAGCATGATTATGTAATGTAACGTAAAGACATGGCTATACTGGGGCCGTAATACTAATTACATTGATACCTTTGGTAAAGGAATCAGCTTTGTTGTTCTACTTTAGTCACCATTTGAAGTTTTCTACTAATTAGATTTTGGTGCACAGGGGCCGGACTGCACACACCCCTGTGGACTGTGAATGACCTGCCTCCTATGTTTGAGATCTCAGCAGTGATCTGTCATTTACAGATCGTAGACAGGTGGAGGAGCCGGGAATCACAGACATGGATGAGAAGACCCAGTGCACAGTCCGGCCCCTGTTCACCAGAATCTAATTAGGAGAAAACCTCAAACGGTGATTAAAGAAGAACAAAGCGGATTTCATACTGGTAGCTTCTCTTTAAGTCACAAAGTGTGGAACTAAAAGAAAGTTGTTTGGATGACACACTCTTACCCTTGTCTTCTTTTCCTTCTTTTTCTTGGAGGCATGTTTTCCACGCTGCTTTCGAGTATTGTATTTTGCAAGCTGATATTCACTGAATTCTTGGAACTTGAGGGTCAATGCTCTACGGAGGCAGGAAGGCAGTGGAGCCAGTTTATCTCCTTCCCCTGCCAAGCTCTGTATATTAAATACAAATTGAAGGCTTAAAATTAAAACGATATCAATCCAATACAGCAGACAGTCATGATATTTAGATAGATATTAGATACTAGATGGTGGCCCGATTCTAACGCATCGGCTATTCTAGAATATGTAGTATATAACACAGCCCACGCAGTATATAACACAGCCCACGCAGTATATAACACAGCCCACGCAGTATATAACACAGCCCACGCAGTATATAACACAGCCCACGCAGTATATAACACAGCCCACGCAGTATATAAAACAGCCCACACAGTATATAACACAGCCCACGCAGTATATAACACAGCCCACGCAGTATATAACACAGCCCACGCAGTATATTGCACAGCCCACGCAGTATATAGCACAGCTCACGCAGTATATAACAGCCCACGCAGTATATAACACAGCCCACGCAGTATATAACACTGCCCACACAGTATATAACACAGCCCACTCAGTATATAACACAGCCCACATAGTATATTGCACAGCCACTTAGTATATAAACAGACCCACGTAGTATATAGCACAGCGATGTAGTATATAACACAGCCCACGCAGTATATAACACAGCCCACGCAGTATATAACACAGCCCACGCAGTATATAACACAGCCCACGCAGTATATAACACAGCCCACGCAGTATATAACACAGCCCACGCAGTATATAACACAGCCACGCAGTATATTGCACAGCCACGCAGTATATAACACAGCTTACGTAGTATATAGCATAGCAACGTAGTATGTAACACAGCCCACGCAGTATACAACACAGCCCACATAGTATATAGCAGTGTGGGCACCATATCCCTGTTTAAAAAACAATTAAAATAAAATATAGTTATATACTCACCTTCCGGCGGCCCCCGGATCCAGCCCAGGCCTTTAGCGATGCTCCTCACGACACTCCGTTCCCAGTAATGCTTTGCGGCAATAACCCGTGATCATGTAGCGGTCTCGCGAGACCGCTACGTCATCATCTTGCGAGACTGCTACGTGATCTCGAGTCATTGCCGCACTGCATTCTTGGGACCGGAGCGTCGCGACAAGCGGGAAAGGGTGCCACGGACGCCTGAAGGTGACAATATAATGTGTTTTTTGTATTATTATTTTTAACATTATATGTTTTTACTATTGATGCTGCATAGGCAGCATCAATAGTAAAAAGTGAAGCGGTGTTTAAATCTCGCGACCAATCAGCGACCCGGGATTTCCGTTACGGAAGTTACAGACAAACAGATGGAAGTACCCCTTAGACAATTATATATATATATATATATATATATATATATATATATATATATATATATATATATATATATATATATATATATATATAGATAGATACACATTTTAATAGTGTTTAATACACATTTCTTTTTGCAAAAATTCAAACCTGGTACATCTGTGGTACGTCCATCCAGTCACTTGGTAGCTGCACAGAAGAGCACAAGTACCTACGTAGATGTGGTTGACAGGTAGGAAGAAAAGCAGACAGGGCGAGTAGAAAATTGGCAGTAGTCCGTATATTGAGCTCTTGTCGTGTATAAAGAGCAACCTGCAGAGACCAAATAATTATCATATCAGATCCAAAACAGATGATTATAACCCACTTTTTGCTTTTTTGCAATTTCCATCACATGATATATGACCAGTAAATACTGGCTGATAGTATGGACTACTTGATTCTTCTTACCTTTAATATGAACTCTGGATCAGATTGTGCAATATCTTCACACAAGTTCTTAATATCAGCCCGGGTAACGTCTGACGAATCAGTGAACTTGGGTGAATTTACCAGTGAGCAACATACAGCAGAAACTAAAGCCATCTGTAAAGTATAGAATAAAAAAATGCAACAAAATACAAATTATATTAAATGCACTTGAAAAATTTGATGTTAATGTCACAATATAGCAATAAAAATGCCAAATAATGCTGTATACAATGTTAGAAAATTGGATGTTAAACAATATTTAAACATTGTATACAGCATTATTCTGCATTTTATTGCTATACTCCATCATGCTCACAGTAGTGTAAAAAGGCATTTACATCAACCCATTTAAATGTGCCAAGTTATTACATGTCCCATGTAATAAGAAACAAAGAATAAACACATAAAACGTATAACAATTTTTTATATAGATATTTAAAATAATTGCACCAAATTGTTTCTTTTATCTAAATAGATTCCAAATAGTGTGCCAATTAATTTCATCTTTACAGGGGTCATAAGACAACCAATGCCTATACAGCGGCATGTAAAAGATTGGGCACCCCTGGTCAAAATTACTGATATATTGTGAACAGTTAAAGAAGTTGAAGATGAAATGATCTTTACAACAGATAAAGTTAAAGATGACACATTTCCTTTGTATTTTAACCCCTTTCTGACGTTGGGCGTAATAGTACGCCCACGTCGGAATACCTCCCTTTGATGTGGGCTCCGGCGATTTTGCTCACATCTTTCCTGGCACATGTCAGCTGTTTTGAACAGCTGACATGTGCCTCTAACAGCCGCGGGTGGAATCGCGATCCACCCGCGGCTGTTAACCTATTAAGGCTGATGTCAATCTCTGACAGCGGCACTTAACTTGTGCTTCTGGTAAGAGTGCCGGAAATCCCGCCCATCGGTGGTCACGTGATCGCGGGTCACCAATGGGTTGGCATGACAACCAGAGGTCACCAGCAGACCTCTATGGTTGTCATAGCCGGACTGCTATGAGCGCCGCCCAGTGGACGGCGCTCATAGCAAGTGAGCATTTCTGCTACATACAGGCCATCTGATCATCGCCTGCATGTTGCAGAGCCAATCAGACAACTGCAGCCTCTAGTCTCCCATGGGGACTATTGAAGCATGCAAAAAGTTAAAAAAAAGTTTTTAAAAATATATAAAAAAAAAGTAAAAAATTCAAATCACCCCACCTTTTGCCCTGTTCAAAATAAAAAAAATAAAAAATCAAACAAACATATGTGGTATCTCTGTGTTCAGAATTGCCCCGATGTATCAATATAAAAAAAAAAATTAAACCCTTTCTGTAAATGGCATAACAATAAAAATATTCAAAACATCATAATAAATTTGTTTTGGTCAAAAGATCATATTGGTATCAAGAAAAATGTCAGCTCGGCGTGCAAAAAATAAGCCCTCACCCAGCCTCAAATCATGAAAAATGTAGACTCCACAGTTCTCGGAATATAATGTTGGGGTTTTTTTCGTTTTTTTTTACCAAAGTTTGGATTTTTTTTACCACTTAAATAAATTAGAACCTAGACATGTTTGGTGTCTTTGAACTCGTAATGACCTGGAGAATCACAATGTAAGTCGGATTTAGCATTTAGTGAACATGCTAAAAAAAACTATAAAAAACAAAACAACAACAACAGAGGATTTCCATTTTTTTGCAATTTCACCGCATTTTGAATTTTGTTCCCCGTTTTCCAGTACATGATATGTTAAAAGCAATGGTGTTGTTCAAAAGTACAACTTGTCCCACAAGAAACAAGCTCTCACTTGGCTATTTTGACTAAAAATAAAAAAGTTATGGCTCTGGGAAGAAGGGTTCAAAAAACTAAAAAGCAAAAACGAAAATACCTCCGGTCATGAAGGGGTTAAGCCAAAATATATATATATTTTCCCCTTTTACCCTTTAAAAACTACAAAGGAAAATGGGCCAATGCAACAGTTTGGGCACCCTGCATGGTTAGTACCTAGTAGCACCCCTTTTGAAAGTATCACAGCTTTGAAAAGCTTTTTGTAGCCAGCCAAGAGTCTTTCATTTCTTGTTTTAGGGATTTTCATCCATTCTTCCTTTAAAAATTCTTCCAGTTCTGTGAGGTTCCTTGGTCGTCTTGCATGCACTGCTATTTTGAGGTCTTACAACAGATTTTCAATGATGTTCAGATTAGGGGACAGTGAGTGCCATTGTAAAACTTTCAGACTGCACCATTTGAGGTAGTCTATTGTGGATTTTGAGTCAACATATGTTTAGGATCATTATCAATTTGTAGAAGCCATCCTCTTTTCAACATCAGCTTTTTTTTACAGAAGATATTATGTTTGTATCAAAAATTTGTTGAAATTTAATTGAATCCATTCTACCAGTGAAATTTTTCCCGTGCCATTGGCTGCAACACAACCCCAAAGAATGATTGATCCACCCTGAGGCTTAATGGTTGGTGAGATGTTCTTTTCCTGAAATTATGTGCCCTTTTTTCCCCCACACATACCTTTGATTATTGTGCTAAAGAGTTCTATTTTAGCCTCATCGGTCGGTCCACAGGACTTGTTTCCCAAATGTATCAGGGTTGGTTAAATGTTCTTTTGCATACTTAAGATGCTGAATTTTATGGCAAGGACGCAGGAAAGGTTATCTTCTGATGACTCTTCCATGAAAGCCATATTTTTGCAGGCGTCTCTAAACAGTAGAACAATGTACCACAACTCCAGATTCTGCTAAATCTTTCTGAAGGTCTTTTGTAGTCAAGAGGAGGTTCCGATGTCTAGCAATCCTATGAGCAGTTCTCACTGTAATTTTGCTTGGTCTTCCAGACCTTATCTTAACCTCCATTGTTCCTGTTAACTGCCATTTCTTAATTATATTTCACACTGAGGAAACGGCAACTTGAAAATGCTTTTCTTTCTTATTATAAACTTCTCCTGCTTTGTAGGCCTCCACCATTTTCAGAGTGCTAGGCAGCTGCTTAGAAGAACCCATGGCTGCTGTTTTTAGCACAAGGTTGAGGAGGCTGGGTTTTTATAAAGCTGGGAAATTTGTAGCACCTGGCCTTTCCTAACGATGACTGAACAAGACAGAACCCTAACAGGCTAATTAAGGTCTGACACCTTGGTCAGAGTTATCTGAGCACACAAATCTCCATGGGTGTCCAAACTTTTGCATCGGACCATTTTCCATTTTGTAATTTTTAAAATGTAAAAAATGAAAATATATATTTTATTACCTAAAATACAAAGAAAATGTGTAATCTTTAACGTTATCCCTTTTAAACATCATTTCATCTTCAACTTGCTTAACTGTTCACAATAACAACTAGATGGGTATTTCCTGAAGGAACTACAGATAGTGCTTTGGAATGGTGCCCGGGCTGCCCCTGCAAGACTTTCACACTTGGGTGCCCCTCAGGCGGTCCGATTTGGTGGGTTGGGTCAATCTGGGTCTGATTTTGTGGGCGGGGTAAATCTAGGTCCGATTCGGTGGGCGGGGTCACTTTTGGTCCGATTCTGTGGGCGCGGCCACTCTGGGTCCGATTCGGTGGGCGGAGCCACTCTGGGTCCGATTTGGTGGGCGGGGCACCTTAGGGACCAATTTGGTGGGTGGGGTCACTCGGTCCGATTTGGTGGGCTGGGCACCTCAGGGTCTGATTTGGTGGGCTGGGCACCTCAGGGTCCGATTTGGTGGGTGGGGTCACTCTGGGTCCGATTTGGTGGGCGGGGTCACTCTGGGCCCGATTTGGTGGAAGGGGTCACTCTGGGTCCGATTTGGTGGAAGGGGTCACTCTGGGTCTGATTTGGTGGAAGGGGTCACTCTGGGTCCGATTTGGTGGGCGGAGCAACTCTGGGTCCGATTTGGTGGGCGGGGTCACTCTGGGTCTGATTTAGGGGGCGGGGTCACTCTGGGTCCGATTTGGTGGGCCGGGCCCCTCGGGGTCCGATTTGGTGGGCCGGGCCTCTCGGGTTCCGAATTGGTGAGCGGGGTAATCTACTATCTAATTATCTAAGGGCACTTCCGTCTTTCTGTCTCACAACACCGCTACGTCATCATCTCGTGAGACCGCAATGCACTCTTGGGACCGGAGCGCGCAACAAGCATCGGGTACCGGCCACTCCAGGTGCAACAAGCATCGTGTACCGGCCGCTCTAGGAGGTGCAACAACCATCAGATACCGGCCGCTCCAGGAGGTGAGTATGTAACTTTTTTATTTTAATTCTTTTTTTTTTTTACAGGGATATGCAGTATACTATGTGACTGGACAATATACTACGTGACTGGGCAGTATAACTACGTGGCTCTGCGCTGTATACTGCGTGGCTCTGTGCTGTATACTGCGTGGCTCTGCGCTGTATACTGCGTGGCTCTGCGCTGTATACTACGCGGCTCTGCGCTGTATACTACGCGGCTCTGCGCTGTATACTACGCGGCTCTGCGCTGTATACTGCGTGGCTCTGCGCTGTGTACTGCGCGGCTCTGCGCTGTGTACTGCACGGCTCTGCGCTGTGTACTGCGCGGCTCTGCACTGTGTACTGCGCGTTCTGCGCTGTATACTGCGCGGCTCTGCGCTGTATACTGCGCAGCTCTGCGCAGCTCTGCGCTTTGTACTGCACGGCTCTGCGCTATATACTGCGTGGCTCTTCGCTGTATACAACGCGGCTCTGCGCTGTGTACTGCGCGGCTCTGCGCTGTGTACTGCGCGTGTCCGTGCTGTGTACTGCGCGTGTCTGCGCTGTATACTGCGGGGCTCTGCACTGTATACTGCGGGGCTCTGCGCTGTATACTACGCGGCTCAGCGCTGTATACTGCGCGGCTCTGCGCTGCATACTGCGTGGCTCTACGCTGCGTACTGCGCGGCTCTGCGCTGTATACTGGGTGGCTCTGCGCTGTGTACTGCGCGGCTCTGTGCTGTGCGGCTCTGCACTGTGTACTGCGCGGCTCTGCGCTGTGTACTGCGCGGCTCTGCGCTGTGTACTGCGCGGCTCTGCGCTTTATACTGTGCGGCTCTGCGCTCTGTACTGCGCGGCTCTGCGCTGTGTACTGCGCAGCTCTGCGCTGTATACTGCACGGCTCTGCGCTGTGTACTGCGCGGCTCTGCGCTGTGTACTGCGCGGCTCTGCGCTGTGTACTGCTCGGCTCTGCGCTGTGTACTGCGCGGCTCTGCGCTGTGTACTGCGCGGCTCTGCGCTGTGTACTGCGCGGCTCTGCGCTGTGTACTGCACGGCTCTGCGCGGTATACTGCGCGGCTCTGCGCTTTATACTGTGCGGCTCTGCGCTCTGTACTGCACGGCTCTGCGCTGTCTACTGCGCGGCTCTGCGCTGTGTACTGCTCGGCTCTGCGCTGTGTACTGCGCGGCTCTCCGCTTTATACTGCGCGGCTCTGCGCTTTATACTGCGCGGCTTTGCGCTGTGTACTGCATGGCTCTGCGCTGTGTACTGCGCGGCTCTGCGCTGTGTACTGCACGGCTCTGCGCTGTGTACTGCACGGCTCTGCGCTTTATACTGCGCGGCTCTGCGCTGTGTACTGCACGGCTCTGCGCTGTGTACTGCGCGGCTCTGCGCTGTGTACTGCACGGCTCTGCGCTTTATACTGCGCGGCTCTGTGCTGTGTACTGCACGGCTCTGCGCTGTGTACTGCGCGGCTCTGCGCTTTATACTGCGCGGCTCTGCGCTTTATACTGCGCGGCTCTGCGCTGTGTACTGCGCGGCTCTGCGCTGTGTACTGCACGGCTCTGCGCTTTATACTGCGCGGCTCTGCGCTGTGTACTGCACGGCTCTGCGCTGTGTACTGCGCGGCTCTGCGCTGTGTACTGCACGGCTCTGCGCTTTAAACTGCGCGGCTCTGCGCTGTGTACTGCACGGCTCTGCGCTGTGTACTGCGCGGCTCTGCGCTGTGTACTGCGCGGCTCTGCGCTTTATACTGCGCGGCTCTGCGCTGTGTACTGCGCGGCTCTGCGCTGTGTACTGCGCGGCTCTGCGCTGTGTACTGCACGGCTCTGCACTGTATACTGCGTGGCTGTGCAATATACTACGTGGACATGCATATTCTAGAATACCCGATGAGTTAGAATCGGGCCACAGTCTAATAATCATAAGACTACGGATAGTGGTTTGGAATTGTGCTGTACTGTCACTTTAAGAGCTGATATTATCTGACAAAACTTGTGACCTGGTGAGCTGATGTAGATTTCATAGGCGTTGGCATAGTAACTGTGTCTGACTGCGCATATCAATGAGCTAATCGGCCAGGTGGCAGTTATTTTTAGAAATTGCCTCAGAAACCAGCCCATTATAAACGTATAGGAAAATTTCTCCATTGAAACGCATTGAAAGACTTTTTTCAAACACAAATTGCGCAAAAACTACAAATCCGATCGACACGAAAAATACTTAGCACACCTCTCAGGAACGCTGGCTTCGAAATGACACCTCACTGGAGTCTGTGAGTTTAGCGGTTCGGGCCGCATTACGTGCGGACTGAATAATAAGAATAAGAAGAAGTTTACCACGGTGGAATAACAGTATAGTGCTTTGTTCCAAAGCACTATAATAATTTTGACCTGGGATGTCCAAACTTTTACATGTCACTGTATGCTCGAGACCAGTTTTATGAACTAAAAGTAAGAGCCATTCTATCAACCGTTCCTGTTTTTGCACTGCTGATCCTTCCTTAGTATTACAAGGAAGGTCATTTATCTGAACGGCCACTCAAGGTGGCCAACCATCTGTAAATTCCTAAATAGTTGGTAAAATGGAGGACTGTTCTCTGTGCTTTTCTTTCTAATGCTGTCGATGTGTTTATATTAGTATTATCAGAAATATAAATATATCACTTACTATATTTGTGATTTATTATGGGATTTCAATTTATCTATAAAAAAAAAATATTAGCTGCCTATGACTTTTTGAGAAGTTGTGCAGAAAAAAAAAAAAATCAGGTTGGCAATCCTGTTGTCAACTTGGTATTCTCCTTGTCCTCAACAGTGGAAATGTCTGGCTGATCTTGACTTTCACCTGGAAAATCAACTGATTGCTAAGGGTGCTGGAAGGGACACTACAATAATCTTTCTATACCTAGGCTTGTGTTGGTGATGGGAGGATATGGGGGGCATACTCTACGTCTAGGGGAAGAAGGTTTAGTCATAATCACAGATGCAGATTCTTTACTGTAAGGGTAGTGAGACCATGGAACTCCCTGCCACATCATGTGATAATGTATGATAAACTATAAAAGTTCAAGAAGGGCCTGAATGCTTCTCGAAAAATATACCATATTTTTCGGACTACAAGATGCACTTTTCCCCCCCCAAAAAAAGGGGGGAAAATAGGGGGTGCGTCTAATAGTCGTAATGCAGGATTACCCGCAGTGGTGTGGTGGCGGCGGCAGAGGTGCGGGGATGAAGAGGCGCAGTAAGTGGGGTCCCTTTCACCGGTGAGATGATTCAGCAGCCCGGAAAACAGCAGAGCTGGGTGAATCATGTTGTTATCGGTGGTGGCAGCCATCTTCCTGAGGCCGTGCGTGCGCAGATGGAATGCTCTGCTTCCCGGGGCTTCAGGAAAATGGCCGCGGGAGGTCGCACGTGCGCAGATGGAGATCGCGGTGGCCATTTTCCTGAAGATTTAGATCTTGGCTTCAGGAAAATGGCCACCGCGATCTCCATCTGCGCACGCGCGGCCTCCCGCGGCCATTTTCCTGAAGCCCCGGGAAGCAGAGCACTCCATCTGCGCACGAGCGGCCTCAGGAAGATGGCCGCCACCACCGATAACATGATTCACCCGGCTCTGCTGCTTACCGGGCTGCTGCATCACCTCACCGGTGAAAGGGACCCCGCTCACGCCATACCGCTCACTGAGCCTCCTCATCCCCGCACCTCTGCCGGTAACGGTAACCGCTGCTGCAACCCTCCCATGGACACCAGGCCGTGGCGTCGCCCACCTAAGCAGGAAGGGACCCTGCTCAGGTGCACGCCGTACCGCATCACCCCACCTCTGCCGACACCATGCCTCCTGTGACCCTGCTCTGCCACCGCCAGCCCTCAGGTAAGATACTGTAAATTTACACAATAAGACGGACCCCCATCTTATAAAAAAATATTTTTTTCTGCAATTTTCGCCCCAAATTTGGGGTGCGTCTTATGATCCGATGCGTCTTATAGTCCGAAAAATACGGTAATATTACAGGTTATGGATACTGGATTCTGTGATGGGACGTTAATCCAGAGAACTAGTCTAATTGCTGTATGTGGAGTCAGGAAGGAATTTTTCACCTGAAAAGATGCAATTAGCATCTGCCTCATGGGGTTTTTGCCTTTCTCTGGATCAACATGTTAAGATATAGGAAAACTTAATGGACTTATGTATATCTTTAACCTTAAAAACCTATGAAAATAACTCTTCTTCTGAAAGCTTCTAAATTCTGTTTAGTAGTGGCCTCAGCAGGGAAACAAGGGTTTACAGCTAAGTAACAGAAATATAGACCTCCATAAACATATACCGGTACTTCATGTATTTAATTTTAATTTAATTTCATAATATAATACTGACCTTCTTCTGCTTGACTAAGTTGTCGGAGTTCTCAATATCAAGAATGGTAGGCTTTTCCTCCATACGTTTAACTTTTTGGGGGGCAAGGCTTTCAGTGTCTGAAGGTTGAGGAGATTGCGATGGCCAATATTCCATGGAAAGCTGAGATGGAAAAGCACACAATCTATAAGCTTTTCAACATATCAGCTTGACAACATATCACCACGAAATTCTATGACTTAAATATACCTCAACTTGTGGCATAGATATTTCACTGGTCTGCTCCTCTTGTTCAAGGGATATGGGAACAAATGTGTTATCTTCCACATCATCTTGTTTTTCAAGCTCTTTTGTCTCAATAGCAATTAAAGAGGATTGCATTAACACAGTATTACTTGAGTAATGCGTAGAGGCTTCAACATTAGGTATCAAAGTAGAAATTAGTTTTGTGGTCACATCTGTAGGCAAAGGTGACACAAAGATTTCATCTTGCTTAGTGGACAATGGGATTCTTGAAGTATCAAGCTTAGTAGTCAAAGATGAATTAGGAGATATATCCTCCTCAGCAGACAAGGAAGAGAAGGAGCTTACTGCACATTTAGTGGACAATAAAATGTTGGAGGTAAGGGTCGAAGAAGCAACCTCAGATGTTAGACAACTATTGGTGGTTGAAATTGTGGTTGAGCTTAGTAGGCCCGAAAAAGATGTAGATAAAGGTTTATTGTCTAGAGATGAATGTGAGATCATAGAAGAGCCATCATTCAAAATAGAGTTAAAGGTGGATGAATGGTTTGATGATGAAAAGGATTGAGAGGACAACTTCAGACTACTGGATAAAATGGAATTAGTGGTCATAAGAGGACCAAGAGGTCCTTTTTCCCAGGATGGTTGAAGCAATTCATTTATAGGTGCACTGAGCTCCATCTTAGTTTGAATAGTTGTGCCAAAACGATCACAACCAGGCAAGGTTATAGCAAGTCTTCGCCGAGGCTGTGATATCTGCCTTGTCCCACGTAGGCCAGTATTCTCCAAAGGAAAGCCAAAGTCAGAAGAAGGCATGATGCAAGTTCTGGACCTAAAATTGTAACATACGATATTAGATGAAAAGATCATTTACATGTGGAAAGAAAACATCTACAGCTCTAGCAAAAACTAAGAGACCACCACATCAAAACCCTGTCATGGGCAGCCCAATCTACAGACCTGAACCCCATTGAAAACCTCTGGAATGTAATCAAGAGGATGATGGATGGTCACAAGCCATCAAACAAAGAAGAACTGCTTACATTTTTGCACCAGAAGCAGTGTGAAAGACTGATGGAAAGCATGCCAAGACGCATGAAAGCTGTGATTAAAATCATGGTTATTCCACAAAATATTGATTTCTGAACTCTTCTTGGGTAAAAACATTAGTACTGTTGTTTCTAAATGATTATAAACTTGTTTTCTTTGCAGTATTTGAGGTCTGAAAACACTGGGTTTTTAAAAAAAAAAATGACCATTTTTGTGTGTCAGAAAAAAAAATACAAAATGTATTGCTTGGAAATTCGGAGACATGTTGTCAGAAGTTTATAGACTAAAAGAACAATTTACATTTTACTCAAAAATAAAGAGAAAAATCAGTCAAACTGAACATTTTGCAGTGGTCTCTTAATTTTTGCCAGAGCTGTATTTACTGCAATTATGGATGACTGTTATATACCTAAACAGTACACCATGATATATTTACTGTACATAACTTACCAGCATGAAGTGTAAAAAAAATCTTTACAGGTTACTGGTAGGCTCAACTGATGACCAATGACATTTATTCTGCTGCATATTATATATAAATGAGCCATGACTATTCTGGAGGTAAGTCACTTTCCCAGACTAGTCCTGCCTTGAATTAAGAATCCCTGGGCATGATTGACATCCTTTACCTTTCATGGAAGGACTACCAGCATATCACGTGCTTATGCAAGACATCAAGTGTTCTTGCCATGAAGTAGACATATTGTATGAAAGATGGCATGGTTAGAGGATAGGAGATAGGACTAGTCTGGGTGAAGTGATGCTCTGCTAGCCTAGTCCTTGTTCATTTACATACGTCAAGTCATAGAATAAAAGGGTTATTTTTAAATAAAAAAGTTAGATTGACATTTCAAACGCTTTATTATAATGCTGTGATAAGCAAATATGTAACTGTAAGGGTATGTGCACATGATGTCTTTTCCAGGTAGATTCCCAAAACATCCTGGAAAAGCGCCAACCGACTCAAAGGAATGAACATATGCATTTCTATGTAAAAACGACCTGCTTCAGGTTTACAAAGACATCAAGTGGTTAAAAAAAGGGAATTAACCATTCTTCAGGTGTCTTCCGCTCTATTATTATTATTATTATTATTATTATTATTATTATTATTAAATGCTCTATACTTTATAATACAATAATAATAATCTTTATTTTTATATAGCGCTAACATATTCCGTAGCGCTTTACAGTTTGCACACATCATCGCTGTCCCGGATGGAGCTCACAATCTAAATTCCCTATCAGTAAGTCTTTGGAATGTGGGAGGAAACCGGAGAACCCGGAGGAAACCCACGCAAACTCCTTGTAGATGTTGTCCTTGGTGGGATTTTAACCCAGGACTCCAGCGCTGCAAGGCTGCAGTGCTAATCACTGAGCCACAATGAAAAAAAAAAACACTAAAAAAAGTATGCTGGCTGTCAAAAATATTAAAAAAAAAAGCACGCAGGAAATTACCAAAAACACATGAAAAAGGCACTGGCGTTTCCTGAAGCATCTGCCTGTTAAAAAACTCAGTGTGTGAATACTCCGATAGTGATTTTAAACAGGGTGTGAGGAATTGACATGCTTAGCTGCTTCCTCAGGTATACATAGGGACACTTTGGTGGTGAAGCACCTGCTGGATTATTGGAGTCAGCATACACCAAGGCAGGGTTCACAAAAACAAAAAACAGAGCCTTTCTGGCTTAAAGGGACACTGTCACCTGAATTTGGAGGGAACAATCTTTAGACCTAGGGGCGGGGTTTTCAGGTGTTTGATGCACCCTTTCCTTACCCGCTGGCTGCAATATTGGATTGAAGTTCATTCTCTGTCCTCCATAGTACACGCCTGCGTAAGGCAAGATTGCCTTGTGCAGACATGTACTACGGAGGACAGAGAATGAACTTCAATCCAATATTGCAGCCAGCATGCAGCCAGCAGGTAAGGAAAGGGTGCATCAAACACCCGAAAACCCCACCCCTAGGTCTAAAGATTGTTCCCTCCAAATTCAGGTGACAGTGTCCCTTTAATGGAAAAACAAAACAAATAAAGGGTTAACAGAGTCCTTTCCTCTGCAGGTCTCAACCTGCAGGCACCAGGCAATGTGCTCTGCTCCTCCTTGGAGGTAGGAGTACTTCTCCCAAGTAGAGTCAGCGTTCTCACCAGGCAGACCAGGCAGTTGCCTAGGGCCCCCGCTCCCCCAGGGGCCCCCAACCAGTCGCCTGCCGCCAGCGCCGACTCTCCCCCTCCAGGGCCGACTCCTCCCCACCAGCGCCGACTGCCCCACTGCCAGCGCTGACTCATTCAACTATACCGGCGTCTATGACGCCAATACAGTTCAATGCAATGATGGAAGAGAAAGCGTTTTGTTTTTTTATATATATGAATGAGTAAGGGGAGAGGGGGGGTCGCCTACATTATATTCTATGGGGGGCTGTATTATATTCTATGGGGGGCTGTATTACATTCTATAGGGGGCTGTATTAAATTCTATGGAGGCCTACATTATATTCTATGGGGGGCTGTATTATATTCTAAGGGGGACTGTATTATATTCTATGGGGCTGTATTATATTCAATGGGTATTATATTCTATGGGGGGCTGTATTATATTCTATGGGGGTACATTATATTCTATGGGGAGGTGGGCTGTATTATATTCTCTGGGGGCTACATTATATTCTATGTATTACATTTATTCTATGTATTAAATTTATTATATTCTATGAGGGGTGATTGCATCAAACTCTATGAGGGGGCTACATTGTATGCTATGGGGGCTGCATTATATTCTATGGGAGGCTAGATTATATTGTATGGGGGGCTTCATTATACTCTATGAGGCGGCTACATTGTATTCTATGGAGGGGCTACATTATATTCTATGGGGGGCTGAATTATATCCTATGGGGGCTGCATTATACTCTATGAGGGGGCTACAATATATTCTATGGTTGGGCTGCATTATACTATATGAGTGGGCTGCATTATATTCTATGGGGAGTTACATTATATTGTATGGTGGGGCTGCATTATACTCAGGGGGCTACATTATATTCTGTGGGGTGGCTGCATTATACTATATCGAGGACTATGTGGAACACATCATACTATATGAAGAACTATAGGGTGCATTATACTATGGGAAGGGAGTTGTACTACATGGATGACTATGGTGGTGCATTATACTATATGGAGCACTATGAGGAATGTATTATACTATATGGAGGACTGAGCAGTGTATTTTAATATATGGAGGACTACGAGGAGTATGTTATACTATATGGATGACTGAGGAGGTGATGTGAAGCCTGGCGCCCCTGCCGATCAGCTGCTCTGTGTTAGCGGTGGCCAGAACTGACCAGTTACAGACCTTCTCTGTCTACTGTATAGTGGCCGTGGCCAGGTAAAACACATCCTCCTGCTATTCACATCAATTGGAGGCCAATATACAATACCCTGTCATTCACATAAAAAAATATATAATGGCAGAATTGTGAGGTTTTGGTCACAGTGCCACAAAAAAATGCTTTAAGAAGCAATCAAAGAATCATACGTACCCCAACATTTAATATATAGAAGTACCAGATGGAAAATTGCAACTCAAGTATTTTTTCACCCCAATAAAATAAAAAAATGAAAAAACACAAGCCCACACATTTATTATTTTCCCATTGACAAAATCAAAGTTACATCTCTTATAAAAAGTGGAGGGAAAAATGAAAGAGCAGAAATAAAAAAGGTCGCATTCCATGATTGCACACTTAGGCCCCTTTCACACATCATTTTTTTGTGGTCAGTCATAATCTGTTGGCTCGACGGATCCGTCACAGATTCTGAAAAACTAATGCGATGGATCCGACTAAGGGGGTTGGCTAAAGGATCCTAAGAAAAAAAAATTGGAGCATGCTCAGTTATAAAAACGGAATCCGTCGCCCATAGGCTTCCACTCTAGCAAACACCGGACGGCGCTGGATCCGTCGCTGTCTGTTTTTTCGACGGAGACAAAAAATGTTAGGCTATGTGCACACGTTGCGGATTGGGGTGCACAAAATCCGCATCTCCTGGCAGAAAACGCAGGTGCGGATTTGACATGGTTTTTTAATGCGGATTTTTAGCATTTTTGTTGCGGATTTTGTGCAGATTTTCGGCGTTTTTTTACCCCTGCTGATTTCTATAATGGAAGGGTTCAGAAACGCTGCAGATCCGCACATAAGAAGTGAAATGCTGCTTCTTTCAATCCGCTGTGTTTTCCCATCCGGATTTTACCGCACCATTAGCACAGCAATTTTGTTTTGCCATTGGTTTACATTGTACTGTAAATCCCTTTGTGGAACTGCGCGGCATAAAACGCTGCAAATCCGCACAAAATCCACATCGTGTGCACACAGCCTTACTTTGTCCGTCGTCTCCGGCCGTCGGACAATTTTTGGCGGATCCGGCGAACGACAGATGAAATGTGAGGCCATCCGTCGCTAACACAAGTTTTTGAGAAAAAACGGATCCGATGACATCATTTGCTGGATCCGTTTTTTTCTAAATTCGACGGATTGCAACTGATGGCAAATAACTGATGTGTGAAAGGGTTAGGGGCTATAGAGGCCACGTGTACGAGTCAGTGCTGCTGACTTCTTATATACCGGGACCTGTCCACAGCATTTGTCTCCCTCAGATTTCTAGCATTACTTTCCCACTGTAGAGCAGCAGGAACTCCAGGAATTGAGGAGAGGTAGAAATCCTCCTCCTGTCACTAGTGCTCCTGCCAAACACCCACCACTGTCTGTGGCTGCACATTGTGATATTATCACAGCAGCACTCAGTACACAATCCCAGTAATGTGTGTGGTGATTTGGGAGGAGGAGCCCAGTCACCACAGATCTTTGCCAGTCATTCCCCATTATACACTGCTCTAGTCTCCTCCTTCACCCCTCCCAGCCCCAGTCAGGCAGGAAGATGCTGAGCAAACAACAGGGGGGAAAAAATGGCTCAGCTCCCAGGTGAGCCGGCCCCTGTCAGTCACATCATAATGCCGGCTCTTTGTCTCGGATGGTTCACGAACGACGCATCACTGCCCCAATACCTAGTGAGTGCAGCTCTCCGTCACCACAGCCCGCGCTCCAGATACACGGACACTCTGCAGCTGCTCCGTGGATGTCACTCGCTATTTCCTGCTTCCTGCTTTCCCACAGCCAATCTCATCTCACCCACAGTGAAGCTCAGAGGTCATATTTCCATTGTGCTGACTGCTGCACATTTTGCCATTACAGATTACAGTGAGGAGTGGCAGGATAAGCAGTAGTGTACTCTATACCCCACTGGTGGGAAAAGCCAGCACTTTCACACTTTCTTTTCCACCAGTGTTATTGGGGGATGGGATGGATTTTTTTTATTTGTATTTTTAAGTTTTGATAGGACAGGATTGGGGTGGTGAATGCCATGGCCCAGTGTTCTTGTTCTCAGGGGAGGTAACCCCGTCACTGCTGGTGTCTTAAAGGGACTCTGTCACCTGAATTTGGAGGGAACAATTTTCAGCTATAGGGGCGGGGTTTTCGGGTGTTTGATTCACCCTTTCCTTACCCGCTGGCTGCATGCTGGCTGCAATATTGGATTGAAGTTCATTCTCTGTCCTCCGTAGTACATGCCTGCACAAGGCATACCTGGCTGGTGTGCAGCTATGCTCCGATTCATCCTATGTGTGGTTTAGGTGGCAAGAATTAACTAGGTTAGCCTATAAAAACCTGTAACGATTCTACAGAGAATACAAAGAGTGGACCCACTGGACTGAGACAATGACCCACCCACGGGCGTGCTGACCAGATGGACCACCCCCTATACAGGGCGAGTTAGGGGCAGGCCCGTGGGGGACAATCGCCTCGGCAGCTGGAGGATCAGGGTGAGAGAGAGAAAGTAACGGAGTCACAGACTGGACGGAGGGAGTAGGCAGTCCGACGGAAGACTGGAGCACGAACAAGGTAGACAGAGTAATGGAACTGGCAGGTATGGCACACTCAGGACTGGACGGGCACGGCAGAGGCACGGAACTGACAGGTATGGCACAGACACAGGACTGGAGGTAGAAGCACGGGACTGACAGGTACGGCACAGACACAGGACTGGATCTGAGGAGGAACAAAGAAAGAACCAAAATCAGAACGTAGGGAATGGCAAAAAAGCGTACGGCCTAGATCACTTGAAATTACAAATGAGCATCAGGCACAGGGGAATGGAAGGGGCTGGTTAATAAGGCCGTGCTGCGCAGTGCTTCCGGGTGGAGGTCCTCCAAGACAATAGAGAGGACAGGGAAAGGAGCGCTACAACAGAATTTAGAAGTGTGCGCGCACCTGACGAGCAGTAGAAGCCAGAAGTGAATACTGAGAGGAAGACGCTGCAGCTGAGGAGACGCGCCGGGACACTGAGGACAGGTGAGTATGGCAGGGCGCAGAAGGCGGTAGCGACCAAACAAAACCTATCCCTTGCATTTTCGTCATAGGTTCATAGCTCATCATAGCTGAGCCTGCTTTATTCCAGATACCAGCTGCGTTACATAGGAAGCTCCTGCTTGTTACCACCGTGACTGGAGCTTGCTCTGATCGCTCCAATTTAATCATTAAGATGCCGCTGTCAGTCTCTGACAGCAGCATGTAAATTATGTCATTGTTGCATTGTCTCACATAGCAGACCCCCTCTCCTGTCACAATTCACTCTATACTGCAATGCTGATACATTACAGTATATAGTATAAGCAATCAAACAATGGTAGGTTCCCCATAGGGACTAAAAAATAAATTTGCAATTATATCTGTAAAAAGAAAAAAAATCGAATCATACCTTCCCTCATCCTCAAACCCATTAATCACATCACGACCTTGGGATTTTCTGTTTTTGCGTTTTTGTTTTTCATTCTGCTTTTTCCCAGTGTAAGGGGGACGACGAGACAGTGGGTACCTGTGTGCCGGGTCCGGAACTAGAGAGACTGCATCCACTGTTCCCAGGATGACGCTTTAGTGAGGCGGACCTTCCTTTTGCCTGGAGGAAACCCTAGCGTAGCTTCCTACTGTCCGAGGGGGGGCAGAGAAAGAGAAGGAAAAAGCGCATGCAGGAGAGGAGTTTGGCGCGATAGGAGGGCAGCACGCAGTCAGGTGAGCGGTGCGCTCCGCTCCCCGTCCCCACACAGAGTACCGCGCTGCAGCAGACCAGAAGGACAGAGACTGCTGCGCTGAGTGAAGCAGTGTGCCCCACAGCAATCCAGAGGGAGAGACTGCTGCAGAGAGTGCAGAGCCAGGTTTGTTCAGCAGCAGCCAGGGAGAGAAGTGCTCCGTACTGGGAGCACCAGCCACATGCAGGTCAGCGTCCGTTGTCGCGAGCCGCAGGGACCAGTGAGTGCGATGGTCTCAGAGCATCCGTATAGTGCAGCCTCGCGCTCAAGAATCCTCACCGCCACCGCTGCCAGAGACAAAGGAGAGACGTGCAGAGTGCCCGTTGATCACCACAGAGCAAGAGAGAGATCGGGTGCAGCATCCCGCTGGAGAAGCAGCATGCCAGTGGTTGTCAGCGCTTCAGTCTTGGCAAGAGCAGGCAGCGCGCAGCATAGAGAGAAGAGTGCAGTGTGCCCAGTAGCTGACAGAGAACAAGGTGCCGTGTGCTTCATGACCGTGAGTACAGTACACGTACCATATAAGTGACCACATATGTAACTGATACTTGTGCCTTGACTTCATTAGATATTGGATATTTGAAGAGCCACGTTGGGCCCCAACAGGACTGTGGCCCATACCCCTTTTCAGCCACTGTAATATATGGACTAGGCTCAGCGGAAGGTAACGGAGACTGACCTCTGCCGCCAGATGATGGACAATCGTTACTACAGTACCTTTCTGGAAAAGACACTGCGCCAGCCGTTGCCGATGCTATTGAGTTCACAGCAGGAGTTAAAGTTTAAAGACTTCCTGGTACAAGTGCTACCAGACTGCTGTTATCTGAACCGATGTTCTTCACTTCACCATATCCTTTGCCATTTTTATTGTTTAATCCATTGTTTAACCCTTTACCTCCCTGTGTCGAGTATTCCCGCTATTAAACTTGCTAACCCTTGCTCTGCTCCGGTCCGTTACTGCATCCTGCAACCTGCTTACACTTGGCGTAGTCGGCAGGATGCAGTCCAACAGAATGGAGGGGTCAGACCAAGCGGTTAGGGGAGCTCCAAGAGCTAATATACCGCTGGGGACAATATTGAGTAACCTCCCTAAGTTTACAGGGAGCAACATTCTGCTATGGAGCTGGACTGAGCAAGTCAGGGGTATATTGAAGATGTACCCCATGACCCCTGTAACGGAGGCAGAGATTGCCCTGATGGCTGTGGACGGAGAGGTGAGGACCTCCGTTATGTTACAGCCTCCCCATGAGTGCGATACCTTTAGCAAGGTGCTACTGATTCTAGAGGAGATGCACAGGGACTCGACAGATGTCGGAGACTTGCGTATGCGTTTTTTCCACCGTGTCCAAAGGGAGGGGGAGTCAATACATGAACACGCTGCAGGAGATCCATGCTGCAGTTGTTAAGCGGGATGGCTTAGGCGTAGGACCCCCTGACATAATGCTGCAAGACCGGCAGGGAATACAGAAAATACGGGAAGAAGGCGAAAGCCTGAAGGAAACCCTTGCTGCTGTCTTGGAGTCCAACGTTATACCCTGAGGTAATTCACGGCAGAAGATAAAAGAAGTTAGAGGAGAGGTGCGGAGCATGAGAAAAATTTCCGCAGCCCCAGAATTTAACCCTGTATCATGGGGTGGTGAGCGCATGCAGAAAGGGTATGCTTCCCGTAGAGGACGGCGATCCTGACCAAAGCGCTCACCAGACAGGCGCAGAAGGGGGGTGTTGGATGTGTAGAAGACTGGGACACCAGTCCAGAAGTTGCCCTACCCAAGACAGCCGACGGTGAAGTTCCGCTCACCCCTCCAAAGGTCTTGCTAATTGGAGAGAACGCCGCCCCTGGGAGAAATGGTTAGGCGGGAAGAGAGGAGCAACACCAAGAGCCAGATAGAGCCATGACGTCGGATTCTGAGAAGAGATGGAGAAGGTGTCGACTGACTATGGTGAGATGTATGCGTTGGTCAGGCACGTGGATGCAAGTCTGGTGAAGTTCCAAATTGAATTCAAAGGTCCCGTCTGTGAAGAACAGCCCAAAGGGGAAGGAGGGACGCCTACCCGAGTAGTCCACAGAAGTATATTGCTACTTTACCTGACCCAAGTTTCCAAAAGAAGGGAGAAAGTGACTAGTGTTCCTGAAACGCCCGCTCCCACGGTTCCAGATTGTGAGGAGGAAAAACCACTTACTTCGTTTCCTGGACTGGATAGATTACTGCCCGCCAGTCCAAGGGATCCTGACCAGATGGAAGAGATGCGAAGTGTACCTGAGACATTTCCTCCTGCAGCTGAGAAAGATAAAGGGGAAGAATTTCTTGACCTGCCACATGTTGACCTAGAAGAGGAATAGGCTCCAGAGATTGCTGCTCCATGGAACTCAGATGGACTCCCGCTCTCTACCACTCAATCTGAAGTTTGGAGTACCCCCAATGAGCCTTACTGGCAGAATGTGGTGCAAGGGAGGCAGAAATTGTGGGCATCTGTCCCCCTTCAGAAGAGAATAGTGGAGTACAGAGAGGTGTCGCCCATGGAATGGTGAGCTAAAGGAGAGGGGTAGTGTAAGGGGGACGACAAGACAGCGGGTACCTTTGTGCCAGGTCTGGAACTAGGCTGCATCCACTGTTCCCGGGGGTAAGCTTTAATGAGGTGGACCTTCCCCTGTTACCAGGAGGAAGCCGGTTTGACTTCCATCTACACTTCCGTCCAGCTGAGAAGAACATCAATGCTGATGCTTTGTCCAGATCTTTTATCTCCAACAACCAAGAGGAGGAACCCCGCCACATCATTGATCCTTCTAGAATGATCACCGTTGCATCGGTCCGGCTGTTGCAACCACCTCCAGGTAAGACGCTCGTTTCTGTCCCAGACAGGAGATGTATACTGCTGTGGGGGCATTCCTCTAAACTTGCTGGTCATGCAGGGCTGAGAAAAACCATGCAGCTGATTTCACGGCACTACTGATGGCTCAAGATGCGTCTAAATGTCTGCAGTTTTATAGCCGCTAGTCCCTCATGTGCTCGCAATAAGACCCCAGAAGGTTTCCTACTGGTTTCTTCCAGTTGTACCGTGATATGGGTCATGGTGGATCGATTGTCCAAGATGGGTCTCTTCGTCCCTTTGTCTACTTTACATCAACACTATTTTGGAAACAAAATTTTTTTTTTCGTTAGGGAGTTATAAGGGTTAAAAGTCGACCAGCAATTTCTTATTTTTACGACACCATTTTTTTTTAGGGACCACATCTCATTTGAAGTCATTTTGAGGGGTCTATATGATAGAAAATAACCAGGTGTGACACCATTCTAAAAACTGCACCCCTCAAGGTGCTCAAAATCACATTCAAGAAGTTTTATTAACCCTTCAGGTGTTTCACAGGAATTTTTGGAATGTTTAAATAAAAATGAACATTTAACTTTTTTCACACAAAATTTATTCAGCTCCAATTTTATTTTACCAAGGGTAACAGGAGAAAATGGACCCCAAAAGTTGTTGTACAATTTGTCCTCAGTACACCGATACACCATATGTAGGGGTAAACCACTGTTTGGGCGCACGGCAGGGCTCGGAAGGGAAGGAGTGCTATTTGACTTTTCAATGCAAAATTGACTGGAATTGAGATGGGACGCCATGTTGCGTTTGGAGAGCCCCTGATGTGCCTAAACATTGAAACCCCACCAAGTGACACCATTTTGGAAAGTAGACCCCCTAAGGAACTTATCTAGATGTGTGGTGAGCACATTGACCCACCAAGTGCTTCACAAAAGTTTATAATGCAGAGCCGTAAAAATAAAAAATCATATTTTTTCAAAAAATAATCTTTTCCCCCCCAATTTTTCATTTTCCCAAGGATAAGAGAAGAAATTGGACCCCAAAAGTTGTTGTACAATTTGTCCTGAGTATGCTGATACCACATATGTGGGGGTAAACCACTGTTTGGGCGCATGGCAGAGCTTGGAAGGGAAGGAGCGCCATTTGACTTTTCAATGCAAAATTGACTGGAATTGACATGGGACGCCATGTTGCGTTTAGAGAGCCACTGATGTGCCTAAACATTGAAACCCCCCAAAAGTGACACAATTTTGGAAAGTAGACCCCCTAAGGAACTTATCTAGATGTGTTGTGAGAGCTTTGAATCCCCAAGTGTTTCACTACAGTTTATAACGCAGAGCAGTGAAAATAAAAAAAAATTTCCCACAAAATTTTTTTTTTTAGCCCCCAGTTTTGTATTTTCCCAAGGGTAACAGGAGAAATTGGACCCCAAAAGTTGTCCAATTTGTCCTGAGCACGCTGATACCCCATATGTGGGGGGGGGGACCACCGTTTGGGCGCATGGCAGAGCTCAGAAGGGAAGGAGCGCCATTTGGAATGCAGACTTACATGGATGGGTCTGCAGGCATCACGTTGCATTTGCAGAGCCCCTGATGTAACTAAACAGTAGAAACCCCCCACAAGTGACCCCATATTGGAAACTAGACCGCCCAAGGAACTTATCTAGATGTGTTGTGAGAACTTTGAACCCCCAAGTGTTTCACTACAGTTTATAAAGCAGAGCAGTGAAAATACAAAATCTTTTTTTCCCACAAAAATGGTTTTTTAGCCCCCCAAATTTTTATTTTCCCAAGGGTAACAAGAGAAATTGGACCCCAAAAGTTGTTGTCCAATTTGTCTTGTGTACGCTGATACCCCATATGTTGGGGTAAACCCCTGTTTGGGCGCACTTTTTCAACGCAGAATTGGCTGGAATTGAGATCCGATGCCATATCGCGTTTGGAGAGCCACTGATGTGCCTAAACAGTGGAAACCCCTAATTCTAACTGAAACCCTAGCCCCAACCCTAACCCTAGCCCTAATCCTAACCCTAGCCCTAATGGGAAGATGGAAATAAATCAATTTTTAAAATTTTATTATTTTTCCCTAACTAAGGGGGTGATGAAGGGGGGGGTTTGATTTACTATTTATAGCGTTTTTTTAAGCAGATTTTTATGATTGACAGCTGTCACAGACTAAAAGACGCTTTTTAAAATAGTTTTTGCGTCTCCACATTTTGAGAGCTATAATTTTTGCATATTTTGGTCCGCAGAGTCATGTGAGGTCTTTTTTTTTTTTTGTGGGACGAGTTGACATTTTTATTGGTAACATTTTAAGGCTCGTGACTTTTTTTGATCGCTTTTTATTCCGATTTTTGTGAGGCAGAATGACCAAAAACCAGCTATTCATGAATTTCTTTTCAGGGGGCGTTTATACCGTTCCACTTTTGGTAAAATTGATAAAGCAGTTTTATTCTTCGGGTCAGTACGATTACAGCGATACCTCATTTATATCATTTTTTTATGTTTTGGCGCTTTTATACGATAAAAACTTTTATAGAAAAAATAATTATTTTTGCATTGCTTTATTCTGGGAACTATAACTTTTTTTATTTTTTTGCTGATAATGCTGTGTGGCAGCTTGTTTTTTGCGTGACAAGATAACGTTTTCAGCGGTACCATGGTTATTTATATCCGTCCTTTTGATCGCATGTTATTCAACTTTTTGTTCGGTGGTATGATAATAAAGCATTGTTTTTTGCCTCGTTTTTTTTTGTTTTTTTACCGCGTTCACTGAAGGGGATAACTGGCAGGACAGCTTTATAGGTGGGGTTGTTATGGACGCGGCGATACTAAATATGTGTACTTTTATTGTTTTTTTATTATTTAGATAAAGAAATGCATTTATAGGAACATTATTTATTTTTTATTCTTTATTTAGGAATTTTTTTTTTATTTTTTTTTTACACGTGAATATTTTTTTTTTTACTTTATAACATTGCCTGGGGGGGGGCATCATGTTATAGTGACAGATCGCTGATCTGACACTTTGCACAGCACTGTGTCAGATCAGCGATCTGACATGCAGGGCTGCAGGCTTACCAGCGCTTGCTCTGAGCAGGCGCTGGTAAGCCACCTCACTGCACGACCCGGATGTAGCCCCGTGGCCATTTTGGATCCGGGGCCTGCAGGGAGGAGACGCTCGGTACAAGGTGAGCACATCGCCTTGTATCGAGGGTCTCAGGGAAGCACGCAGGGAGCCCCCTCCCTGCGCGATGCTTCCCTGTACAGCCGGAACGCTGCGATCATGTTTGATCGTAGTGTTCCGGGGGTTAATGTGCCAGGGGAGGTCCGTGACCGCTCCTGGCACATAGTGCCGGATGTCAGCTGCGATAGTCAGCTGACACCCTGCCGCGCTCCCCCCGTGAGCGCGGCCGATCGCATATGACGTACTATCCCGTCACTGGGAATTAAGTCCCAGGTCATCTCGATGGGATTGTACGTCATATGGGATTAAGGGGTTAAAGAGACCAGGATGGATGAACAGAGAACTTAATCACTTGTTAAAAAGGAAAGAAGAAATTTGTATTAACCTCTTTCTGACCTCGGACAGGATAGTACGTCCGAGGTCAGATACTGCGCTTTGATACAGCGGTCCGACGGTGAGCCCACATCAAAGCTGGGACATGTCAGCTGTTTTGAACGGCTGACATGTGCCCGCAATAGCGGCGGGTGAAATCGCGATTCACCCGCCGCTATTAAGTGGTTAAATGCCGCTGTGAAACGCTGACAGCAGCATTTAACCGGCGCTTCCGGCCGGGTGGACAGAAATGAGAGCATCGCCGACCCCCGTCACATGATCGGGGGGTCAGCGATGCGTCAGAATGGTAACCATAGAGGTACTTGAGACCTCTATGGTTACTAATGCCAGCCTGCTGTGAACGCCCCCCTGTGGTTCGCGCTCATAGCACACCTGCATTTCTGCTGCATAGCAGCGATCTGATGATCGCTGCTATGTATCAAGGCTGATCAGGCTATGCCAGCTTCTAGCCTCCCATGGATGCTTTTGAAGCACGGCAAAAGTAAAAAAAAAAAAAAATGTTGAAAAAAATTAAAAAATATTTATTAAATCACCCCCCTTTCGCCCCATTCAAAATAAATCAATTAAAAAAAATCAAACCTACACATATTTGGTATCGCCGCATTCAGAATCGCCCGATCTATCAATAAAAAAAAAAATGATTAACCTGATCGCTAAACGGCGTAGCGAGAAAAAAAGTTGAAACGTCAGAATTACTTTTTTTGGTCACCGCGATATTGCATTAAAATGCAATAACGGGCGATTAAAAGAACGTATATCTGCACCAAAATGCTATCATTAAAAATGCCAGCTCGGCATGCAAAAAATAAGCCCTCACCTGACGCCAGATCATGAAAAATGGAGACGCTACGGGTATCGGAAAATGGCGCAATTGTTTTGGGGGGTTTTAGCAAAGTTTGGAATTTTTTTTCACCACTTAGATAAAAGAGAACCTAGACATGTTTGGTGTCTATGAACTCGTAATGACCTGGAGAATCATAATGGCTGGTCAGTTTTAGCATTTAGTGAACCTAGTAAAAAGGCCAATCAAAAAACAAGTCTGGGATTGCACTTTTTTTGCAATTTCACCGCACTTGGAATTTTTTTTCCCGTTTGCTAGTATACCACATGCTAAAACCAATAATGTCGCTCAAAAGTACAACTTATTTCGCAAAAAATAAGCCCTCACATGGCCATATTGATGGAAAAATAAAAAAGTTATGGCTCTGGGAAGAAGGGGAGCAAAAAACAAACACGGAAAAACGGAAAATCCCAAGGTCATGAAGGGGTTAAATGGAAAGAAGGGGTATATTTAAAGAAGAATATAATGATGTTTGCAAGGAATGCAGGGTAAGCATTAGAAGAGCTAAAGTCAGTAATGAAATGAAGCTTACAAGGGAGACCAAAAACAGTAAGGCTAGGTTCACATTGCGTTAGCGCAATTCGCTAGCGCTATGCGCTTAACGGATTGCCCTAACGCAATGCTTCTCTAGGGTCCGCATTCGGCGTCCCCGCTAGCGCAGATCCCCGATCTGCACTAGCGAGGAACGGACCTCGGGCGCGCCGCGGACGCTGCAAGCAGCGTCCGAGGTCCGTCACTCAAATCACGCGACATCGCTAGCGCCCGCCCAATGTGGGCGTGCGCTAGCGATGCGCTCACCATTACAGGCTATGGCGGCGTTAACGGACTACGTTAACACCGCATTATGCCGCGGTGTAACGTAGTCCGTTAAACGCGGTCACATAACGCAATGTGACCCTAGCCTTAGGGTATGTGCACACGTCAGGATTTCTTGCAGCAATTTCCTGAAGAAAACCGGAAATTTTCTGCAAGAAATCTGCTTTTTTTTTTGCGTTTTTTCACTTTTTTTCGCGTTTTTTTTTAGCATTTTGCAAGCGAAATTAGCTTGCAGAATGCTAAAGTTTTCCAAGCGATCTGTAGCATCGCTTGGAAAACTGACTGACAGGTTGGTCACAATTGTCAAACATAGTGTTTGACAAGTGTGACCAACTTTTTACTATAGATGCTGCCTAGTGCGGTAGGTGAGCAGTGAACACTGCAATTCTGATTTACTACGAGTCACAGCTTGACATGTGTCCTATGGCAAATTACGTTTAATTTAATCCTTACCCTTGCCATACCCTGAAATATGTAAACCACACATTCACAGTAAAAGGAAATTAAAAGTGAATAATCTGAAAAATCCTACTTATGGTTAAGGACAAGATACACTTACTGTATATACTCATGAATAAGCCGAGATTTTCAGCACTTTTTTTGTGCTGAAAACGCCCCCCTCAGCTTATACACGAGTCATGGTCCAGAAAGCAGGAGGGGGAGCGGGGAGCCGGCGGCTGTAGCACAGTGACAGCTGCAGCCGCCGGCTTCCAGAATACATCAATACTCACCCTCCATCGCTGCATCTCCGTCCCTGCATCTCTGTCGCGGCGCCGGCTCTTCCTGTTCCCGGGCTCAGCGGTCAGGTGGTACCACTCACCTGGCTAGGGGGATTCCGAATAGCTTCCAGGCTGCCTGAACCTCCAACATCACCTGTATTCTGTGCCTCGGACTGCACTGGTAATTAAAAGGTAAAATGACTGCAATTCCTGTGTCCTCCAATTATTTTCTGCACCCCAACATCTACAGCCCCTCATAGACTGTCCTGGTTGCCCTGGGGCCTCCGCTCCACCTGTGGGGAGTAAAACCATCTAAGCTGCATTGCAATTGTCCCCAGCGGACCCCTTTAAGCAGCATCAGCCATCCCTGGCCGAGTACCACAGGTGACATCACGAACATTACTCTAGAAACTTTATTTCCCACTACATTTTATACCCTTTAATTGGATGCCCTGGGCCACGAACCGGGTCACTGCTGCTGTGACCACCTCCCCTTTAAGAACCGGCCAGGTTCCAAGTATCCCCATGGCACTGGCGGGCGCTCCAATTTGGCATCACGAACAGGATGGACCGACCCATTAAACTGGGTCTTGTGTGCCTAAAAAATCGTTGAACTGGGAAATTGCCGCCATTGCAGCAGCCTTTGGCGTGCAGGAGGAGAAGGGCATGCTGTCGTGGGTGGAGCTCGGAAGAACGGTGCGAAAGTCATGACCGCCCCTCACCGATACTACTATTTGAAGGAAATATGTCCATACACTAAAAAGATCCGCATCCTGGTCTGTGATGGTGGAAAACTGAGAAGAAGGGACCGCCCAAGGAAGAGAGCGTGGGAAGAACAGGAAGGTGCGGCCCAGAACCCAGCCGGCAAGATGGCGAGCGGAAGTCACCCAGAGGATGGGAAGGAAGCAGGAAGCTGCCTCAGCCAATGGGAAGAGGCATATGACCAGCCGTCAGCAATGCACCCAGAGGTACTTGGGGCTGAGGTGCAGGAGCTATGCTGTCAGCTCCGGTGGTCATGCTTCTTTGCAGCAGAGAAGGCATGGGAGCAGCAGACGACCAGGCACCCAGCATCTCAGCCCCCTACGGAGGAGTCCGGCATCGAAAACACAGCAGTGGGAGGTAAGGAGAATGATCCTGCCCCAGTAGCCAAAGACACCTTCATAGGGCCCTTTGACGCTCCGCCATCCTCCCCACCCGACCAGGTATACAGACATTGAGGGCATTGATTGGGAGCAGCCCTCGGGTATTTTACGCAATTTGATGGCCCTGCTGCAGCCGAGAAAAGCTCCAGGAAGTGAGTGGAGAATGGGTGAAATTCCGGTGGGAGCACCCCGGCACCGATCTGATGGGGTTCCCTGAGAAGGCCCAAGCAGATGGGGAGCATTTAGAGGTCGTTAGTAGGGAGGAATACTCCCAGGAGCACGCACTCAAGTGGGAGCAGGAAGAAAGAGAGCGAGACCTCCGGTGCAGGGCCATAGAGGAACAAAACCTGCGAGCTAAGGCCCAGGCCCGCAAGGCCAATTATGAAGAACGGGGCCCCCGGAGACAAGGCACAGTGGTGGCTTTCCATATTAAAGCAGGCTGGGGGTTCATCAAAGTACCCAGGATGCTGGCAGAGGTCTTTGTCACCCGATTTGACGTGGAATCACACCTTTTAGAGGGACACCTGGACAGGCATCTCTACCCAGGAGACTGTTATGATCTGGTGGCCTAGGAGCAGCATGAGACATACTCTGGAGAAGGTGGTACCTGTACTGACCGCAGACCCTGAACTTAACACCGCAACTAGAAGTAGCCGTGGGATGTACCTAACACTCCCTAGACACCTCGACACAGCCGGAGGACTAAATACCCCTAGAGATAGAAAAGGGAAAACTATCTTGCCTCAGAGAAAATCCCCAAAGGATAGACAGCCCCCCACAAATATTGACTGTGAGAGGAGAGGGAAATAACATACGCAGACTGAAATCAGGATTTAGCAAAGGAGACCGCTCTAGCTAAATATAAAGGATAGGACAGAGTACTATGCGGTCAGTATTAAAACACTAGAAAATATCCACCACAGAAAATACAAAATCTCCACATCTAACTAAAGATATGGAGGGTATATCTGCATCTCCAGAGATACCAGCTTGGCTGAACAAATCCTTATACAGACCAAGCTGGACAAGACAAAACATGGAAATGAACTGAACTATAAAGCCCACAGCATGTGGACTGCAAAAACAAAGCCAGAACTTATCTTTGTTGAAATGAGCAGCAAAGCAGGAGAGACCAGGCAGGGATGTGAATCCTCCAGGAACAATGGACAACTGGCACTGACTAAAGGGTCAAGCAAGACTAAGTAGCCCAGTCAGAATTGTAAGTGGACACTGATGAATGCTGCCCTCCAAAGACAGCAGCGCTACCACTTATAACCACCAGAGGGAGCCCAAGAGCAGAATTCACAACAGGAGACTGTGTCTCATACAACAGACACTGGGGTGAAAAGGGGTGCTATGCTCTGCATGTCCATAAGTCCACACCAAAAGGAACAGCACCCAGGTCACCTGCATTTGACCCTGAGCCGCAACCTGAAGCCCCTGAGTGTGCAGTTATATCAACTGCAGTCAGTTCCGCTCCATTATCGGGAAAGGTAACATCTGCACTTGTGACCATAAGAGCACCAACTACAGTGTGTTCTAGGGCTACGCAGACCACATTGGAAATGCTCTCTCGGAGCACTCGGACTCCCAGAGTGGGTACTGACCAACTCTTTGTCTTACCTGGCATAAGACTGAACTCCTGGTCAAGAGAGCACAATGTCCAGGTATTGTCTTGTAAACAGTATGATCAGTTGAAACGACATGGAAGTATGACTGCAAGCAGTTAAAGTTTTATTAACCTGGTAAGGTTCCTGTTCAAAGAGTTAACTTGTTCAAAAGGATATTGAGGCCATGGACAGTGAATGGTCAGAACTGTCATGTACATAGCACTTCTTAAAGTGCCCAATATTGGTTTTACCATGCGCTTGCAGCGTGAGTAGAACCTTGTTTGTTTGAAAGTGACCCAGAACAAAAAACGTTTTGTATAGCTGAAGAATGGTCTGAAGAGTTATGCCTTGCAGCATGCCAAAGCCTACATTGGGGGGTTGGAACGGGTCCCCCATATTACTGTTGTTAGTGAGAAGGACACCCCGGTACGGGATCTCACAACTTGCTGAATAAAAGTGTTATTAATGTGATGTTTCCCACTTGAATGATATTTTTGCACTTGAAAAATGTTTGACACTTCTGATATGTTTGCACTTTTGTTATTTGTAACATTCAAGAAAAGAATCTCCCATAAAAGGGAAGGAAAGTTGGTGTTTACCTGTTACAGTTGACATGCAATTCAAAAATGTTGTATGTTTTCACCTGTTGTTTGTTTTCCCAGTCTGGGAAAACTGGATTTAATGGGGGGGGGGGGTGGATCCCAAAAGTCCGGAAGCCACAGGGGTATTGCCTGCTTCCCGGTAGGGTGATGCCATGGATGGAATCGGGGGAGCCATGCATATACAAGGATGGGACCGGGGGAGCCATGCATACAAGGATGGGACCGGGGAGCCATGCATACAAGATGGGATGGGGTAGCCATGTGTGGCGCCCCAGGAGTCCGGAGGCCACAGTGGTATTGCCTGCCTCCCGGGGAGGTTGATGCGATGCCTGGAAGTGAGAAGGATCCCGTTAGCAGGTAACACTAGCATTCAACACTTTTCTGACTCCAGACCAGAAAGGGGAGCTCTTAACCCGGTTTCCGGGTAGCTTCCCTATAAGTTCTGGCTTGGAGGAGGAGTTAGAGGTCAGTCTGTGTGAGACAGTAAAGGCAGAGGAAGCATAGGAGGAGAGAAAGACTGGGAATGGAGCTGCGAGTGAGTTCACCCCCAGGATTGAGCGCAGAAACCGGACACCGGAGTCCGAGGTTGTGTGGGAACTGTATGCCCCACAGAAGAAACCGGAGGTCAGGAGATTGCAGGTTTCCTGGCCACAACTGACACTTGAAGGCACAGCAGCAGAGTAGAGCCCGGAGTCACCACGAGAGAGGGACACCTGTAAAAAGGCTCGAGCTGCCTGCCATGCGGGTAGTGTTCTACTAAAAGAACAGATTGAGAGAGGGACTTGAGGAAAGCTAATGCATCTAGAACCTTGCAAACAGCGCAGAAAGGAAGGCTTCCAACCCCACCTGGCTAGGGGGATTCCAAATCGCTTCCAGGCTGCCCGAACCTCCAACATCACCTGTATTCTGTACCTCAGACTGCACTGGCAATTGAATGGTAAAAAGATAAAAAGACTGCAATTCCTGTGTCCTCCAATTATTTCCTGCACCCCAACATCTACAACCCCTCATAGACTGTCCTGGTTGCCCTGGGGCCTCCGCTCCACCTGTGGGTAGTAAAACCATCTAAGCTGCTTTACCATTGGCCCCAGCAGATCCCTTTAAGCAGCCTCGGCCATCCCTGGCCGACTACCACACTTGGCGTCACGAACATTGCTCTATAGACTTTATTTCCCGCTACACTTTATCCCCTTTAATTGGACGCCCAGGCCCATGGACTGAGTCACTGCTGCTGTGACCACATCCCCTTTAAGAACTGGCCCGGTACTGAGTATCCCCACGGCCCAGGCGGGCGCTCCACATGCAGTCAACGAGGGGACCTGGGGAGCCATGAATACAACAGTGGGAGCCATACAGAGCAGGACAGGGGGGAACCATGCATACTGGAATAGGGATGAGGCGACAATACATACCCGGCTTATACTCGAGTCAATAAGCTTACCCAGTTTTGCGTGTCAAAATTAGGTGCCAGGTCAGGTTAGGTACTCGGGTCAGCTTATACTCGAGTATATACAGTATCACTTAGGAACTAATGTGCACTGCCAATATAACAAATATAGTGGCAATATTCGGAGTGGTCATATACAAATGTCTCTGTCTTAAAGGCTAAAGGTACCTTCACACTAAACGATTTACAAACGATCACGACCAGCGATATGACCTGGCCGTGATCATTGGTAAGTCGAGTGGTCGCTGGAGAGCTGTCACACAGACAGCTCTCCAGTGACCAACGATGCCGAAGTCCCCGGGTAACCAGGGTAAACATTGGGTTACTAAGCGCAGGGCCGCGCTTAGTAACCCGATGTTTACCCTGGTTACCATCGTAAATGTGAAAAAAAACAAACACTACATACATTCCGGTGTCACGTCCCTCGCCGTCTGCTTCCCGCACTGACTGTGAGTGCCGGCCGTAAAGTAAAAGCAGAGCGCAGCGGTGACATCACCGCTGTGCTCTGCTTTACGGCCGGCATTCACAGTCAGTGCGGGAAGCAGACGGCGAGGGACGTGACACCGGAATGTGAGTATGTACTGTTTTGGGTTTTTTTTACATTTATGGTGGTAACCAGGGTAAACATCGGGTTACTAAGCGCGGCCCTGCGGTTAGTAACCTGATGTTTACCCTGGTTACCAGTGAAGACATCGGTGTCACACACACCGATTCAGCGATGTCTGCGGGAGATCCAGCGACGAAATAAAGTTCTGGCCTTTCTGCTCCGACCAACGATGGCACAGCAGGATCCTGATCGCTGCTGCCTGTCAAACTCAACGATATCGCTAGCCAGGACGCTGCAACGTCACGGATCGCTAGCGATATCGTTTAGTGTGAAGGTACCTTAAGTTCACACTAAGCATTTTTTGCTGCTTTGTTATGCTAATTTTCAGCTGCCTTTTACAGTAACAGCAAAGCCTATGAGATTTCAGAAATCTCATGGGCACACATTGTTTGCCTTGTTTGTTTGTTTTTTTCAGTGATTTTTCAGCATTTTTCATCCATTGATTTGAATGCGTGTTGAAAAAATGCTGAAAAAACGCACCAAAAATGCAGGTATCAGGTTTTGCTGCATTTTTTGTGCCAAAACCTGATTCTATGGAATATGACTTTTTTTTTCAACACTAAACTTTATCAGCATGCAGAAGAGACCGATCTAGCATGCCAAAACCGCCACAAAAAAAGCCACACCAAAAACCGAATTAAAAACGCACCAAAGCATGCTTTTTTCTGCAGCTTCTTTCCTGAAAGGAGATCAGGTTTTGTTGTATAAAAAAAAAATTGTTGAAAAAATGCCCTAGTGTGAACTTATTCTAACTATGGATATTGACTGGTATGAGCGTTTTTTGTTAGTCCATATGAGGCATTAGCATGTATATCTGGACATTTTCAAGACATATACACTGCATGTAATAAATAAGGCTATGGCTTTTTACATTACATAAACCATTAAACAGCTAATTATGGTAAGTATATACTACTCTAGTGATGAATAGTTGTTCTACATAACATAATGATTTTTAGAGAGATTAATGAGGGCACGCAAGAGGCTATTTTTTACATTTCTCAAAGGAATTTATAGCCCTGTGGGGTTACTTTAAAGTATTTAATACACATGCCAAACAAAGAAACCCTTATTTATGACCAGTTAGTCCATCAATGATACAATAACAGATGTATATACGGTTATCATACTTGTATACATACATTATCATAGCTTATTAGAGATGTGAAAGCCTGCATAGAAGTGGATTGATTTTTATAATTAAAGATAGATGTATGGAGAATTGATATTATTTAGACATTTAAGCAAATAAGATGGTTCATCGTGTACATTTCCTTACAGGTATAAAAAAGAACTGTAGTGCTGATGGATGTGATTATGGGTTTCATCTTTCTTGGTGAAGGACAGGCTGGTATGTTTACCTGCACAGAAATGGAATTTTGATAAAACAACAACTTCTTTATTAACCTTTATAATATTTCTATTCCTTTCTGTTAAATGTAAAATCATTTTGCAGCGTTTTTCTGTTTTTTAGGTTTTACTGGTGTTTTTTTTTTTTCTTTTTTTACAATTTAGTTAAGAAACTCTGAAAACTCTGAAAATACTCTTGTATGTAAAAGGAGTCCAAAGATCAATTTTTTTTCTGTTTGTTAAGAGCTCCGTGAATTTCAAGTTTTTTTTCTTTCAATTTCAATACAATTGTAAAATGTCTTATTTCTGGCTATATATAGAGAAGACTATAGGAAGAATGACAGATGTAACACCATTCTCAGAAAATTTGACAAAAACAGCCAACAAAAAGCATTGGTACAGTTTTACTAACACTTTTTAAAGTTTTAGACAAAACAATTTGTTTTCAAGCAATCAACATTTATCACCTTTCTACTTGGTCGGTGTGAACTAACCTACAATCGCCCAACGAATTACCAAAACGCTTGTTCCTAAGGTGAAATTATTTTTTTAAGAATTCTGAAAATCATTGTTCTTCGCAGCACATTGTCCTGTGGAGGTGCAGTTGACCAGTCTAACCATGCCATGTAGCCAATTTGTGGTCATTTAACTCCACAAGTCCGCACCCTTAGATTGATTTTTCTAAGGTTAAGACATTATTTTTTAAATAAAGAGATTTGCAAATAATGTTTCGTAGATTAATCCAGGAGTGGATACAGAAAAAAGGAGCAGCATTTGTCCTTTGAACTTTATTTATCTTTATGATCCACACTGGGATTTAGCCTCAGAAAACCTGACCGTGTGTCCTCACCATTCAGTTTTCTGAAAGTAAATTGATGATTTAAAGCTAAAAACTGTTATTTACTAGAAGGCCAACTCCAAAAGACCTTCCACTGTCCTCTGGGTAGAAACTGAAGACTGAGTTGGCCTTGATAACTTGACCACCAAACAGGAGCTAACATTAACCACTTGATAAACAGCAGAGTTAGTAATACAACTTTTACCTGGAAGCAGGAACAGTGTTTCTAGTTGGTCAAGATATCAAGTTCTCAATGTTTGCTTTGAGTGAAATATATTAGAAAAAAAATATCTTGAGTCATTTTTGATTTGTTAATACAATTACGGTATCTTTTCCAACACTCTTATAATGTATAAAAGTAAATGTCCCTTAGCGTAATAACTACCTATAAATTATTATTATTTATTATTATAGCGCCATTTATTCCATGGTGCTTTACATGTGGGGAAGGGTATACATAATAAAAACAAGAACAATAATCTTGAACAATACAAGTCACAACTGGTACAGGAGGAGAGAGGACCCTACCCGTGATGGCTCACAATCTACAAGGGATGGGTGAGAATACAGTAGGTGAGGGTAGAGCTGGTCGTGCAGTGGTTTGGTTGATCAGTGGTTACTGCAGGTTGTAGGCTTGTCGGAAGAGGTGGGTCTTCAGGTTCTTTTAGAAGGTTTCGATGGTAGGCGAGAGTCTGATGTGTTGTGGTAGAGAGTTCCAGAGTATGGGTGATGCACGGGAGAAATCTTGTATGCGATTGTGGGAAGAGGAGATAAGAGGGGAGTAGAGAATGAGATCTAGTGAGGATCGGAGGTTGTGTTGTGTGCAGGTAAGTACCGGGAGACGAGGTCACAGATGTATGGAGGAGACAGGTTGTGGATGGCTTTGTATGTCATGGTTAGGCTTTTGTACTGGAGTCTCTGGGTAATGGGGAGCCAGTGAAGGCTGTATGTATGTATATAAATGTGTTTTAAAGCAATTTCTTAGGCAAACCTTGAGAAAATAGTCTATATTTCTTCCCAAAGCAATGGATGGGGAATTATCTGTACAATATAGCATGCAATCAGACATGTAAATACTTAGATACCATGAACCACACTCAAAACCCTCAGTACACTAGAATGTTTAATGTTTTTCTGAACTCCTTATGTTTTACGTGATAAAAAATATATATATTTCAATGTACTATATTTTTTTTTTTTCTAAAGGAGTTTGAATAGAAAAGTAATAGTTTTGTTTTTGGATTACTCTAGATGAAATGGCAGAGGTAGTGAATGGCCTAAACATCAGCTACATTTCTGAATTCAGATTACTGGGATTTCCCCTAGTGCACCAAGCCAAAATTGTTCTATTTGTCGTGTTACTTTCTATCTATCTGTTCACAATCACATCAAATGTTATTATCATTTACTTGGTAAAATTTGATCATCATCTTCATAAACCAATGTATTTCTTTCTTGCCAACTTCTCCTTTTTAGAGATTTGGTACATTTCAGTTACTGTCCCCAAAATATTGTCTGACTTCCTTGATCAAGACAGGAAGATTTCGAGAGCTGGTTGTCTAACACAATTTTATTTTTTATTTTTCTTTGGTTCTACTGAGAATTTTCTACTCGTCTTAATATCTTTTGATCGATATATTGCCATATGTCACCCATTGCAATACTTTACCATAATGACTGAGAAGTTTTGCAGGTTGTTGGCAGTTGGTGCTTGGACTGCTAGTATTATTGCTATGATATGTGTTACTATACCTGTCAGCCGACTGACTTTTTGTGGCTCTAATGAAATTGATCATGTGTTTTGTGATTTCTCACCGTTGGTCAAACTTTCCTGCAATGGTGCCATGTTGAGTAAATTCACTTACTTCCTTGCTGGGGTTGTAATGATTGGATGCTTCGCTCTTATCATGATATCTTATGTGCACATTATAGTGACTGTTATTGCTACTTCATCTATTTCGGAGCTTCAGACTGTGCTTGCTACCTGTTCATCACACTTCACTGTGGTCTTTATGTACTACGGAACTGTCTTGTTTATGTATATGAGACCCTCAGTGGCAATAACTTTCCATGCAGACAAGGTAGTGTCAGTCTTCTATGCGATTTTAACACCTTTACTGAACCCAATTATCTACAGTTTGAGGAACAAACAAGTGAAACAAGCCATGCAGAGATACTTTAAGGATGTGATTAAAAACTTGAGGATAATTAAATGTTGGGAGCACATACGCAGTGTGACACACAATCATATATGAGAAGGTTACCACCATAAGTGAGAGTTACATTAAAGTTGTAGACCAGAAGGGGGAACAACAAATCTTTTTGCTGATCATTGCTCCATTCATTCATTCTGGATGTTCCCAGAAAGCAGAACATTGCTTGTTGCTGCTCAATGCCCCATCCATTTTGGATATCCATATTTAAAGCCTACAGCTTGCTGTTTTTGCTGTTTTCTCTTAAAGGGAACCCTTCCCATTGAACAAGCAGTCTAAATTGTGGCCCACAGGTAAGTGAAATAAATGATATTCTCATACAGCTGTTTGATCTGTCATCCTACATCATTGGGGGGCCAACCTAGTAGAAAGGGTTTTGAAACTAATTATCAAATGAATCATAGACTTGGCAGCTGATAAGGATGAAGGACTCAAAACCTTAGGGTACCGTCACACTAAGCGACGCTGCAGCGATAGCGACAGCGATGCCGATCGCTGCAGCGTCGCTGTGTGGTCGCTGGAGAGCTGTCACACAGACCGCTCTCCAGCGACCAACGATGCCGAGGTCCCCGGGTAACCAGGGTAAACATCGGGTTACTAAGCGCAGGGCTGCGCTTAGTAACCCGATGTTTACCCTGGTTACCAGCGTAAAAGTAAAAAAAACAAACAGTACATACTCACCCAGCGTCCCCCAGCTTCTGCTTCCTGACACTGACTGAGCTCCGGCCCTAACAGCACAGCGGCTTTCACTTTCACTTTAGGGCCGGCGCTCAGTCAGTGTCAGGAAGCAGACGCTGGGGGAGGTATGACGCTGGGTGAGTATGTACTGTTTGTTTTTTTTACTTTTACGCTGGTAACCAGGGTAAACATCGGGTTACTAAGCGCGGCCCTGCGCTTGGTAACCCGATGTTTACCCTGGTTACCAGTGTAAAACATCGCTGGTATCGTTGCTTTTGGTGTCAAACACAACGATACACAGCGATCGGACGACCAAATAAAGTTCTGGACTTTATTCAGCGACCAGCGACATCACAGCAGGATCCTGATCGCTGCTGCGTGTCAAACTAAACGATATCGCTAGCGAGGACGCTGCAACGTCACGGATCGCTAGCGATATCGTTTAGTGTGACGGTACCTTAAGGTGGGTTTACGCAGAATCATCTGTGTCTTTGAAGAATAGCCAATTTGCTACATATTTGATTACTGGTGGTTGTTTAGATGGCTGTTTAGACATGCTGATTACATTTCCCATGTGCATAGAATATTAAGTAATAGATCATTTTCTGTGTATAGGCTGTCATTGTTCTCAGCAGCAGATGTTCTATTTATGGATGGTGTGCTAGTAAGCACAATGATTTTTTTAAGAAATCCAAAAGATTATTTTACCTAGTGAATGAGTGTTTTACTTGTTTGCTGGGTGATCAACAGCTAGTTTACACTGCACGATTATCGGGAAACCAACGTTCCTTGGAATTTTTACAAGAAACAAAATGAGTTTAAACCCTGCAGTAATTAATTTAGTATAAGCAAAAGTGCATTTAAATAACATAGGGTTCTTAGTAACGCTTTTTTTAAATCAAAAATAGCATGGCAAGGTGACCATATTTGGGGCGGTTCTACACTGTATAATATTAAATACCTTAACAGCAAAATTTCAAGATGTGTGAACGGCACCAAGCTGTGTTGCACAATTTATAGTGGAAGTACGCTGGATCCTCAATGGGCTCGTGTGGCGGGCGTTCCTGCAGTAATGCCCGGGGGTGCTCAACATAGAAAAAAATCAGCAATGTCCGAGAAATGAAAAAAAGAGAGATGTGGCACTCACCCAGATAAACTGCTCAATTAATATCCTTTATTCGTCATGCAGTAATACACATACCATTAGGAGAGGCGGCTGGGATCGGGTAGTGGTGCGGGGAGTGAGGAGGAGGACGACGGCCGTTTCGCGCTGATGCGCTTCCACGGGTCCAGGTGCACAAATAAAAAACGTCATATCCTTTATAGGAGACTCCATGACGCTACACAGACAGGTGTGAAACTTAAAAACATAATTAATTATGTGCAGAAACATTATTAACAAGCACAAATATATAATCACATTTCAGGCTATAAATAGTATAATAAGTATTGCTCGCTCATACTACAAAAAGATAGTCATGTCCAATTTATCATTAAGACCCATGGGTCCCTGTGCATTGGTTTCCATTATCCATCTCCCTTCCCGTTGTAACAACATTTTATTGCGGTCGCCCCCCTGTACCGGGCTTTTTACAACCTCTAAACCTGCGAAACGCAATACATTCGGGTCACCATTATGATGGTCGCGCATATGTTTAATAAACCGGGGACGCCCTTTGCCGGATAACACCGAATTATAGTGCTCCTTGAATCTGGTAACCATTGGACGTATGGTTTTACCGATGTAGTAATGTAGACAAGGGCAGAGAATCAGGTACACAACGTATTGGGTTTTACACGTGATTAGATGCCGAACTACATGAGTGACGGGACCTATTCGAATAGGATTTTCCAGCAATCTCAAGTGGCAAAATTTACAATTCCCACACTTGTGGTTACCCGTTGGTGAAGCTTTTGACAGCCAATTATTTACCGTAGGGGAGAGTCTATTCTTAACCAATAAATCGCCCAGATTTTTCGTACGCTTGTAACCAAATCTTGGTCGATTTATTGCCAAAGATTTCAATTCTCTATCACTTTGCAATATGTGCCAGTTTTTGTTTATGGCCGCGTAAATTTCTCTGTCGATTGGACTATGTGTGAAGGTGAACGTGAATCTTTTCTGTTCACACTCATTGCGGGGGGTTGACATTGTACGTTTGCGGGTTTTCAACAAATCTTTTTGTGTGAGATGCTCCACTCTATGTTCCGCCGCGACTAGGATATTAGATGGATAATTTCTATTAGAGAAGTCAGTTTTTAATTCTGCTATTTGTTGTTTAAACATTATTTCGTTATTATTAATTTTTCTATACCGTACCATTTGGCTATATGGTAAGCTATTTTTGGTATGGTATGGATGAGCACTGGAATAGTGCAAAAGACTGTTTGTTGCAGTAGACTTTTTATGAACCCTCGTATTCAATGTTCACTCCAATACGTCAAGCTTCACGTCTAAATATTCTAGTGTATTTCCCCCGAAACAAGCAGAGAATTGCATGTTCTCATTGTTCACCGCATTAAGATGGACAACGAACAAGTCAAAATCTTTTTGAGACCCGTCCCAGACGATAAAAATGACCCCGCACCACTACCCGATCCCAGCCGCCTCTCCTAATGGTATGTGTATTACCGCATGACGAATAAAGGATATTAATTGAGCAGTTTATCTGGGTGAGTGCCACATCTCTCTTTTTTTCATTTCTCGGACATTGCATGATTTTTTTCTATGTTGAGCACCCCCGGGCATTACTGCAGGAACGCCCGCCACACGAGCCCGTTGAGGATCCAGCGTACTTCCACTATAAATTGTGCAACACAGCTTGGTGCCGTTCACACATCTTGAAATTTTGCTGTTAAGAAATACTTATATCTTTATTAGAACTGAGCACAGGCTGGAACAATCAGCACCTGAGGTGTCTTGAAGCACTTCATTATGGAAAATAATCATGAAGATACTATGGACTCAGAGGCGAGCACGTCAGTGAAGTGTGGTTTATTGGCTGGACGGGAGGGTGCTGAGGAGTTCTTTATGGATTGTAACCATAAAGAGGATTTACTTTTAATAAGCACAAAATCACTAGAAACAAAAATTTACTTTTTGGCAGAGAGGGAAATCAGAATGTATTGGACAATAAAATCTCTGAATTCCTATGTTGAATGTGGAAGGGTCCCAAGAGGACTACGGGTCTTCAAAGAAATCTCGCAGTTTGCAGAGGATCCCACATTCCAGCAAGCATGGGAGGAAATACATTTACAATGTTCCCGAAATTTACTATCACTTGTCATTGCACAAAATGAAAAAGAATATGTTACTCTTTGTGAACATCTAGACAAAGCCAAACAGGAGTTAAAATCAAGAGTCTCGGACAATCAGAACAAAATGTTTCTCAAAAAATTGGAGAAAAAACTGGTTCTAATTCAAATAGAAACGAAACAACAAAAGAAGGACACATTTCTTAGGGACAAAAATGACTTTGCTACAGGACAAATCTTCACGTGGAGTAAAAAAAAAAAAAAAAGAAACTTATAGCGGTGAATGTCCCTTTAGGAAAAAGACCCGACGGGGTGGACGAAGAAAACAGTGTGCAAAAGAAACGCAAACAGGTTTCTTGGAGAAGGTAACGAGTAATGAGCTCCAAATAATAAATCTCTCTAACAAGGTCCTGTCCGTTGAACAAAAGAAAGTATTATCCTTAGGCTTAAATTTTTGTGTTCCGGATGAGTTTAATCTAACTAACTTTAAACTCGACCTCTTCAAGGCCACAAGAAAATTACATCTGCATAAACATTTCTCTAATATAAAAAATCAAAGTACTAAACCTTGTACAACCTCGACTGAAGTTCCTGCCACTATAGGTACTTTGGGATTTATTGCGTTTCCCCCAGCGGATCCACAGGATCTGGAGAACGCTTGGTTATTAGCCAATCTTAGTGAATTATCGCAGGAAACCAATGCCCCTACAATCACCAGTAATATCCATACGAAGATCGAACCCTTTAAAGGTGGCATAAGTTCTACTTTTATGCCCCCCGTGTCACCGGGCAATGCGATTGATTTATTCCAGGATCTGGTAATCAAGGACGTTGAGGCTATTTTATATCGCAAGCCCAGAAAGAATTTATCCAATAAAGAAGAAATGGCAATACGGGAAATGCAACAGTGGGAGGATGTAATCATAAGGAAAGCAGACAAGGGAGGAAATTTGGTTCTTCTTGACAAAAAATATTACATTGATGAAGCCATGTCTCAGCTAAACGACAAAAACACATATACTCCCTTGGATTATAACCCAACGGTGAAATTCAAAGAAAAATGAAGATGCTTACTGAATAAATATGTATCAAGGGGCACTTTGTCAAAAAATAAGGCTGAAAAACTCTTTCCTAATCATCTGAGGACACCTCACTGGTACAGTTTGCCAAAGGTGCATAAAAATGCTACCCACCCACCCGGACGCCCAATAATATCGGGCATCGGGTCACTAACAGAACCATTGTCTCAATTCCTTGATTGGTTGCTGAAACCCCTGTTGCAAAAAATCCCCTCATTTGTAAAGGACTCAGGAGATTTTCTTACTGTTTTACAATCCATTGACTGGCAACCTTCATATGCACTAACTTCAATCGATGTTGTTAGCCTTTATACAAGGATACAACAGAATAAAGGCATAGAAGCAGTTGAAACTGTTTTGCTAAATACGAATAAGGACCAGGACTTTATTGCGTTCATTGTTGAAAGCTTGCACTTTATTTTGTCTCACAATGCATTTAAATTTGGGGAAAAGTGGTTCCTTCAACGTACCGGAACCGCGATGGGTACGCCCATCGCTTGCGTTTTTGCGAATTTATTTTTAGCAGTATTCGAGGAGAAATATATCACCTCCACCATGAATCCTTTTTTGAAATACATCCGTCTATATTTAAGATTCGCAGACGACATTTTTATCGTCTGGGACGGGTCTCAAAAAGATTTTGACTTGTTCGTTGTCCATCTTAATGCGGTGAACAATGAGAACATGCAATTCTCTGCTTGTTTCGGGGGAAATACACTAGAATATTTAGACGTGAAGCTTGACGTATTGGAGGGAACATTGAATACGAGGGTTCATAAAAAGTCTACTGCAACAAACAGTCTTTTGCACTATTCCAGTGCTCATCCATACCATACCAAAAATAGCTTACCATATAGCCAAATGGTACGGTATAGAAAAATTAATAATAACGAAATAATGTTTAAACAACAAATAGCAGAATTAAAAACTGACTTCTCTAATAGAAATTATCCATCTAATATCCTAGTCGCGGCGGAACATAGAGTGGAGCATCTCACACAAAAAGATTTGTTGAAAACCCGCAAACGTACAATGTCAACCCCCCGCAATGAGTGTGAACAGAAAAGATTCACGTTCACCTTCACACGTAGTCCAATCGACAGAGAAATTTACGCGGCCATAAACAAAAACTGGCACATATTGCAAAGTGATAGAGAATTGAAATCTTTGGCAATAAATCGACCAAGATTTGGTTACAAGCGTACGAAAAATCTGGGCGATTTATTGGTTAAGAATAGACTCTCCCCTACGGTAAATAATTGGCTGTCAAAAGCTTCACCAACGGGTAACCACAAGTGTGGGAATTGTAAATTTTGCCACTTGAGATTGCTGGAAAATCCTATTCGAATAGGTCCCGTCACTCATGTAGTTCGGCATCTAATCACGTGTAAAACCCAATACGTTGTGTACCTGATTCTCTGCCCTTGTCTACATTACTACATCGGTAAAACCATACGTCCAATGGTTACCAGATTCAAGGAGCACTATAATTCGGTGTTATCCGGCAAAGGGCGTCCCCGGTTTATTAAACATATGCGCGACCATCATAATGGTGACCCGAATGTATTGCGTTTCGCAGGTTTAGAGGTTGTAAAAAGCCCGGTACAGGGGGGCGACCGCAATAAAATGTTGTTACAACGGGAAGGGAGATGGATAATGGAAACCAATGCGCAGGGACCCATGGGTCTTAATGATAAATTGGACATGACTATCTTTTTGTAGTATGAGTGAGCGATACTTATTATACTATTTATAGCCTGAAATGTGATTATATATTTGTGCTTGTTAATAATGTTTCTGCACATAATTAATTATGTTTTTAAGTTTCACACCTGTCTGTGTAGCGTCATGGAGTCTCCTATAAAGGATATGACGTTTTTTATTTGTGCACCTAGACCCGTGGAAGCGCATCGGCGCGAAACGGCCGTCGTCCTCCTCCTCACTCCCCGCACCACTACCCGATCCCAGCCGCCTCTCCTAATGGTATGTGTATTACCGCATGACGAATAAAGGATATTAATTGAGCAGTTTATCTGGGTGAGTGCCACATCTCTCTTTTTTTTATTAAATACCTTACAATGTATTGAGTTGAGCTCCATGTGTAAATAAGGGTAGACGAAGGACTGGGTCCCAAATTGAGGACACCAGCTGTGATGACTCTGTTGTCGGGTGTCCTGGCACCAGGGGCTTCTTCCCTGTTCCCTGTTCCTAATGCTAGGGTCGCCCTAGCTTGCCCTATTTCCCGGATTACTTCTGATGGTGAAGATGCCGGGACCACGTACCTTGCCTTAGCTCCTAAATCCGCCCTCAGTCTGTACCCTTCCCCCATCCAGGGAAGAAGGCAGTAATAGTGTATCGTAATACACCAATCAGACAAACAAGGTAATATGAACGGGTACGGAAATATACCAAACATACAAATGTAATCAGAGTTAAACCAAAGTAGGATAAGAAAGGGAATTATCACACACTCAAAACCAAGCAACAGTCACAGATAAATTTAAAGTCTTCTCCTATAAACCAACAACAACCTCCAGCTATGCAGCATAAACTAGCTCTGGCAATGAGTCCTAGCCAGGGGTTAATTTATATAGGAGATGGGAGTGACCAACAGTGCACAACTGAGAGTGTAAACGCTCCAGGAGCTCGCAATAGAGCAGAATAAGCCCTGCACTGCAACAAGAAATTGACACCGTTTAATAAAAAGGTGAAGTGCTTCTAATCTGTGCAGGAGTAGGAGGAGTCAGACACTGCGGTCTTCTGGCTCCTCTCTGTCATGGTAAACGGGTGACACCAGCCTTAGGAAGCTATTTAAATGTAATTTACAGCTCAAGGAAAGGAGGCTATGCCGTTGCTTGCATAAAATTCAAAAATACAAAGAAAAAACACAAAAATTTAGTTTGGTTTAAGTTGGTATACACACAACACACAAATGCATGTTCACATTGGCCATAAATCCAGACAAAACCTACAAGAAACAAAATGAATATAAACCCTGCTGTTCCTTGGAATACTTGTCCCTGATAACTGTGAAAATGTAATTTTACAATGCACATTTATCCCTTATTCACAGAATAGGTAATAAACATCTGATTTGGATACCTGCAAAAGAGATTTTGCAGAGTTCCATGCACAAAGCCACTAAAGTCAAATAGACTAAATGCAGTGTTAACTTGGGGTTGACTCTGGGGAAGTTGACTGTGCTTTACAAATAATTTCAGCCTAGAGGCAGCCATGAAGGGTAACCAAGAAAGCTGATTTTGCCAGGACAGTCCTTCAAACCATTTTGCAAAAGTGACAAGGCCTAGTAAAACTATACCCAAAAGTGATTGTTTTATGAGCATTCATGAGTTTTCTGGGGGTGTCCTGTATGTCTTCAATTTGTCTTGTAAATAATGGTGAGCATGATATTCGCTGTAACTGTTCCTTTTAATGGATGGACAAAGCGGTGGCTCAGTGGTTAGCACTGTTGATTTGCAGTTCTGGCGGCCTGAGTTCAAATCCCACCAAGGACAACATCTGCAAGGAGTTTATTCTCTCTGTGTTTCTGTGGGTTCCCTCCAGGTTCTCCGGTTTCCTCCCACACTCCAGAAGACATACTGACAGGGAATTTAGATTGTGAGCCCCAACGGTGCCGATAATATCTGTAAAGCGCTGTATAATTAATGGCGCTATATAAGCAAATATAATAAATAGTGTGGCAATAGCTCTATATCGGCAGGGCCTTCAAGGGCAATATGGCCCTTGAAGTACAGAGATCAAATGAGAAGTAATAGTCTCTGGGGGGGAACTTGATATACAAGTCTGGGTAAAGAGAAGTGAGACTTGAAAGAGTGGTGCTGGTTGGTAAAGGCAGGATTAAAAAATATAGGGTTTAAGATAGGAGGAGTGACTAGCTGGAATTCGGTGTAAATATGGATTTGTCTGTATAGTCCTATGTGAAATGTTCCTGAGTGTGACCTTTACAAAGCAAATAGGAACCTGACTTAGAGGGTTACCCAGTTGCTCAGTGTTCTTTTTTTAGGTAATTCACATTGAGTGTATTTAACCCACCATAATTGTGTGCATAATTTCAGTGTTGAAATCATTAAGCATATTGCTTAATGATTCATTAAAGGGAACCTGGCAGGTGATACATACTGTCCAAACTGCGGGCAGCATGTACCAGCCACTGGCTGTATGATCACAGCCATCTACAGTATGTATTGCTCTGACAAAGAGAAAAACATGCGGTACCTTTAATAGCTGCCAGGGACCGAGCAGCACTGTGCACCAGTCGTACAGGCGGGTCCCCAAGGCTACACCCCCACACTAACAGTAACTGACAAGCCTCTGCCTACGTGCGCTTATAGGCAGACTTGTCAGTCACTGCCGGCGGGTGGGAGAAGCTGCTCCGGACCCACCTGTACGACTGGTGCACAGCGCAGTTCGGTCTTCAGGGGCTATTAAAAGTATGTTTTTCTCTGAAACGCTGCAGCATGTCAGAGTAATACATACTTGGCTGTGATCATATAGCCAGTGGCTGATACATGCTACCCATAGTTAAGGACAGCATGTGTCACCTGACAGGATTCCTTAAATGGGAACTTGACAGGTGGTACATGCTGTCCAAAATCAGTTTGATTTTTCTTTTGACTGCTGAAGACAGCACAACTATATCGAGTGTTTACAATAGTAACGGGACTTGGGAAAGCAACGCAGTAAGGGAAGTGTTACACAGTACCTGCTCAATCATAACTGGCAAGAACCAAAACTACAGTGTGAGGTCTGACAAGAGGAAGCAGGGGCAGTCATCAGATAATTATAAGGGGGTGCACAGGATGCAATCTTGTCTGAGCCATGGTACTTGGAGAAACTCAAAAGCTGACTCTTCAGGCTCATTTCAAACAGAAAGACTGAACAATGACATTAAAAGGGTGGTCCGGCACCTAAAATGAATTTTCTAACTATCTCTCCATACACCCTAATTTGCTTTATTACACAATACCCTACACTTTTCCCTATCTAACTCGTCTCTAAATGTGTTTTTTTTCTGTACATTCCTGTGACGTCTTGTTGGAGAGGAGTCTCAAACGTGACATCACAGGAGGCTGGGGCTAAGTGATAGAAGCAGTGAGTGACATCACAGGAGGCTGGGGCTGAGCGATAGAAGCAGTGAGTGACATCACAGGAGGCTGGCGCTGAGTGATAGAAGCAGTGAGTGACATCACAGGAGGCTGGCGCTGAGTGATAGAAGCAGTGAGCGACATCACAGGAGGCTGGGGCTGGGTGACAGAAGCAGTGAGTGACATCACAGGAGGCTGGCGCTGAGTGATAGAAGCAGTGAGTGACATCACATGAGGCTGGGGCTGGGTGATAGAAGCAGTGAGTGACATCACAGGAGGCTGGGTGATAGAAGCAGTGAGTGACATCACAGGAGGCTGGGGCTGGGTGATAGAAGCAGTGAGTGACATCACAGGAGGCTGGGGCTGGGTGACAGAAGCAGTGAGTGACATCACATGAGGCTGGGGATGGGTGATAGAAGCCATGAGTGACATCACAAGGGGCTGCGTGATAGAAGCAGTGAGTGACATCAAAAGAGGCTGGGGCTGGGTGATAGAAGCAGTGAGTGACATCACAGGAGGCTGGGGCTGGGTGATAGAAGCAGTGAGGGACATCACATGGGGCTGGGTGATAGAAGCAGTGAGTGACATCACAGGAGGCTGGGGCTGGGTGATAGAATCAGTAAGTGACATCACAGGAGGCTGGGGATAGGTGATAGAAGCAGTGAGTGACATCACAGGAGGTTGGGTGATAGAAGCAGTGAGTGACACCACAGGAGGCTGGGGTTGGGTGACAGAAGCAGTGAATGTCATCACAGGAGGCTGGGGCTGGGTGATAGAAGCAGTGAGTGACATCACAGGAGGTTGGGTGATAGAAGCAGTGAGTGACATCACAGGAGGCTGGGGCTGGGTGATATAAGCAGTGAATGTCATCACAGGAGGATGGGGCTGGGTGATAGAAGCAGTGAGTGACATTACAAGAGGCTGGGGCTGGGTGATAGAAGCAGTGAGTGACATCACAAGAGGCTGGGGCTGGTGATAGAAGCAGTGAGTGACATCACAAGAGGTTGGGGCTGGGTGATCGAAGCAGTGAGTGACATCACAAGAGGCTGGGGCTGTGTAATAGAAGCAGTGAGGGACATCACATGAGGCTGGGGCTGGGTGATAGAAGCAGTGAGTGACATCACAGGAGGCTGGGGCTGGGTGATAGAAGCAGTGAGTGACATCACAGGAGGCTGGGGCTGGGTGATAGAAGCAGTGAGTGACATCACAGGAGGCTGGGGCTGGGTGATAGAAGCAATGAGTGACATCACAGGAGGCCTGGGTGATAGAAGCAGTGAGTGACATCACAGGAGGCTGGGGATGGATGATAGAAGCAGTGAGTTACATCACAGATGGCTGGGGCTGGGTGATAGAAGCAATGAGTGTCATCACAGTAGGCTGGGTGACAGAAGCAGTGAGTGACATCACAGGAGGATGGGGCTGTGTGATAGAAGCAGTGAGTGACATCACAGGAGGCCTGGGTGATAGAAGCAGTGAGTGACATCACATGAGGCTGGGGATGGGTGATAGAAGCCGTGAGTGACATCACAAGGGGCTGGGTGATAGAAGCAGTGAGTGACATCACAGGAGGCTGGGGCTGGGTGATAGAAGCAGTGAGGGACATCACATGGGGCTGGGTGATAGAAGCAGTGAGTGACATCACAGGAGGCTGGGGCTGGGTGATAGAAGCAGTAAGTGACATCACAGGAGGCTGGGGATAGGTGATAGAAGCAGTGAGTGACATCACAGGAGGCTGGGGCTGGGTGATAGAAGCAGTGAGTGACATCACAGGAGTCTGGGTGATAGAAGCAGTGAGTGACATCACAGGAGGCTGGGGCTGGGTGATAGAAGCAGTGAATGTCATCACAGGAGGATGGGGCTGGGTAATAGAAGCAGTGAGTGACATCACAAGAGGCTGGGGCTGGGTGATAGAAGCAGTGAGTGACATCACAAGAGGCTGGGGCTGGGTGATAGAAGCAGTGAGGGACATCACATGAGGCTGGGGCTGGGTGATAGAAGTAGTGAGTGACATCACAGGAGGCTGGGGCTGGGTGATAGAAGCAGTGAGTGACATCACAGGAGTCTGGGGATAGGTGATAGATCCAGTGAGTGACATCACAGGAGGCTGGGGCTGGGTGATAGAAGCAATGAGTGACATCACAGGAGGCCTGGGTGATAGAAGCAGTGAGTGACATCACAGGAGGCTGGGGATGGATGATAGAAGTAGTGAGTGACATCACAGAAGGCTGGCGCTGGGTGATAAAAGCTGTGAATGAATCACAGATAGCTGGGGCTGGGTGATAGAAGCAATGAGTGTCATCACAGTAGGCTGGGTGACAGAAGCAGTGAGTGACATCACAGGAGGCTGGGTGACAGAAGCAGTGAGTGACATCACAGGAGGCTGGGGCTGGGTGATAGAAGCAGTGAGTGACATCACAGGAGGCTTGAGTGATAAAAGCAGTGAGTGACGTCACAGGTGGCGGGGGCTGGACGATAGAAGCAGTGAGTGACATCACAGGAGGCGGGGGCTGGATGATAGAAGCAGTGAGTGACATCAGCGCTGCCCTTTGAAGTACAGTAAGAAAGATGCATTTAGAGACTAGGTAGACAGAGAAAAGTGTAGAGTGCTGTATGTAATAAAGCTCATGACAAAAGTGGTTAGGGTGTGAAGATATTTAGTTAGAAAATAGATTTTTGATGCCAGGCCACCCCTTCAAGATACTGTAAAAAGGTAAATATATCACTTACCTGAACACAAAGGAGTATATCATAAACTGATAGAGACTACAGCCTTAACATGGTAACAGATACACTTTTACAAGAACAAGACTTAGGCAGGCTGACAAATGTAAAAATGAGGTTGATTATATGATACATTTTGAATATGGGGAAAAATACACAAATATTTAATATCCTTGAGACCAATCCCCTTGGCCCTCTGATAAATTAGCAATGACATTTTCAACAGCTGATCCCAGACATATTATCAGGAGACATAAATAACAGACCTTAAGCAGTATGGCTAAAGAGAAAACTTCACTTTTTTGTTCTCTTGTCTCCCAAGTTTTTTTTGTCTCTTGTGTATATGATTTTGTATTTGGTGCTGCTGTTTGCCTGAGTACTGTGTTACACATGGCATGTGATTTTATGTGCTACTGTAAGAAATTTGCACTTCATTGTATTATATGCCTTTTGTCATATGTATCTTCCATTACTAATAATTGCCTATTTTCCCACCATTTTTATTCATGTATTTTTGTGTGTGTGTGGGGGGGTTAATTTGTGATTTTTTTTTTAATGTTTATCAATAAAGGATACATTTTTACTGTTTAGCCCCTTAGTGACAGAGCCAATTTGGTACTTAATGACCGAGCCAATTTTTACAATTCTGACCAGTGTCAATTTAAGAGGTTATAACTCTGGAACGCTTTATCGGATCCCACTGATTCTGAGATTGTTTTTTCGTGACATATTGTATTTCAAGTTAGTGGTAACATTTCTTCGATATTACTTGCGATTATTTATTAAAAAAATGGAAATATGGCGAAAATTTTTAAAATTTTGCAATTTTTATTTTACCAAGGGTAACAGGAGAAAATGGACACCAGAAGTTGTTGTACAATTTGTCTTGAGTACGCCGACACCCCGTATGTGGGGGTAAACCACTGTTTGGGTGCATGGCTGAGCTCGGAAGCAAAGGAGCGCCATTTGACTTTTCAATGCAAAATTGACTGGAATTGAGATCGGACGCCATGTCGCGTTTGGAGAGCCCCTGATGTGCCTAAACAGTAGAAACCCCCCAAAAGTGATCCCATTTTGGAAACTAGACCCCCCATGGAACTTATCTAGATGTGTAGTGAGAACTTTGAATGCCCAAGTGCATCACAGAAGTTTACAATGCAGAGTCGTGAAAATAAAAAATATATTTTTTTTAACAATAAAGATTTTTTAGCCCCCAAGTTTTTATTTTCACAAGGGTAACAAGAGAAATTGGACCCCAAAAGTTGTTGTCCAATTTGTCTTGAGTATGCTGGTACCCCATATGTGGGGGTAAACCACTGCTTGGGCGCACGGCAGAGCTCGGAAGGGAAGGAGCGCCATTTTGGAATGCAGACTTTGATAGAATTGTCTGCGGGCGTTATGTTGCATTTGCAGACCCCTAATGTACCTAAACAGTAGAAACTCCCAACAAGTGACCCCATTTTGGAAAATAGACCCCCCAAGGAACTTATCTAGATATGTGGTGAGAACTTTGAATGCCCAAGTGCTTCACAGAAGTTTATAATGCATAGTAGTGAAAATAAAAAATATTTTTTTTTCCCACAAAAAAAGATTTTTTTAGCCCCCAAATTTTTATTTTCACAAGGGTAACAAGAGAAATTGGACCCCAAAAGTTGTTGTCCAATTTGTCCAGAGTATGCTGGTACCCAATATGTGGGGGTAAACCACTGTTTGGGCGCACGGCAGAGCTCGGAAGAGAAGGAGTGCCATTTTGGAATTCAGACTTTGATAGAATTGTCTGTGGGTGTTATGTTGCGTTTGCAGAGCCCCTGATGTACCTAAACAGTAGAAACCCCCCACAAGTGACCAAATTTTGGAAACTAGACCCCCTAAGGAACTTATCTAGATATGTGGTGAGAACTTTGAATGCTCAAGTGCTTCACAGAAGTTTATAATGCAGAGTAGTGAAAATAAAAAAAATATTTTTTTTTCCCACAAAAAAGATTTTTAGCCCCCAAGTTTTTATTTTCACAAGGGTAACAGGAGAAATTGGACCCCAAAAGTTGTTGTCCAATTTATCCCGAGTACGCTGATGCCCCATATGTGGGGGTAAACCACTGTTTGGTCGCACGGCAGAGCTCAGAAGGGAGGGAGCACCATTTGACTTTTTTAGCGCAAAATTGGCTGTCGTGTTTGGAGACCCCCCTGATGTACCTAAACAGTGGAAACCCCCAAATTATAACTCCAACCCTAACTCCAACACACCCCTAACCCTAATCTTAACCCGATCCATAATCCTAATCACAACCCTAACGATAATCACAACCCTAACCCCAAAACAGCCCTAATCTCAACCCTAACCATAACCCTAATCAAAACCCTAAATCCAACACACCCCTAACCCTAATCCCAAACGTAACCCTAATCCCAACCCTAATCCAAACCCTAATCCCAACTCTAACCCTAACTTTAGCCCCAACCCTAACCCTAACTTTAGCCCCAACTCTAACCATAACTTTAGCCCCGTCGTCACAAAAAAAGTTCAATGTAACCTTTTTTTGTACGTCGCGTCCGCCATTTCCGCGCATGCGTGGCCGTAACTCTGCCCCCTCCTCCCCAGGACATAGACTGGGCAGCGGATGCGTTGAAAAACTGCATCCGCTGCCCACGTTGTGCACAATTTTCACAACGTGCATCGGTACGTCGGGCCGACGCATTGCGACCGCCCCGTACCGACGCAAGTGTGATAGAAGCCTAAGGCTACTTTCACACTAGCGTCGTACTCGGCCCATCGCAGTGTGCCGGGCCGACGTACCGACGCTAGCGTTGTAAGCGCCGCACAACGGGTGCAGCGGATGCTGTTTTTTCAACGCATCCGCTGCCCCATTGTGAGGGGAGGCGGGGGCGGACACGTCGCACAAAAAAGTTACATGTAGCTTTTTTTGTGCCGACGGTCCGCCAAAGCACGACGCATCCGTCGCACGACGGATGCGACATGTGGCAATCCGTCGCTAATGCAAGCCAATGGAGAAAAAACGCATCCTGCAAGCACTTTTGCAGGATGCGTTTTTTCTCCGACGCATTGCGACGGAAGCCAAAAAACGCTAGTGTGAAAGTAGCCTAACCCTAACCCTAGCCCTAACCCTAAATTTAGCCCCAACCCTAACCCTAGCCCTAACCCTAACTCTAGCCCCAACCCTAACCCTAACTCTAACCCTAACCCTAACTCTAACCCTAACTCTAACCCTAATTTTAGCCCCAACTCGTCTTCTCCTGCCGGCCGGCAGATGGCAGCAGATGGCGGGCGCACTGCGCATGCGCCCGCCATGATGAAAAAGCCGGCTGGCAGGAGAAGACAGAAGAGGACCCAGGGACACCGGGTGAGTATGTTAGGGTCCCCGAATCCCCCTATTTCTCTGTCCTCTGATGTGTGATCACATCAGAGGACAGAGAATCACAGATCGCTTTTTTTTTTTTTTTTTTTTGCGGTCGCCGGTAAACTGTTAATTACCGGCGATTGCAAAACAGGGGTCGGTGCAAACCGACCCCGATCATGTTCTTTGGGGTCTCGGCTACCCCCGGCAGCCGAGACCCCAAAGATCTTCCGGGTGCCGGGCGGCGGGCGTACAGCGCGTGCGCCCGCCATTTTTTCCCGGAAAAAAGATGGCGGCGCCCATGGGGACCCACGAGGAGCACCGAGGGAGATAGGTGAGTATTGGGGGGCTACCGGAGGCCATTGGGGACCCTATTTCTCTGTCCTCCGATGTGCGATCACATCGGAGGACAGAGAAATTAAACGGCACATCGCATTTTTTTTTTTTTTGTTGCGACCGCCGGTAAACGGTTAATTACCGGCGATCGCAACTCGGGGGTCGGTAAAAAAACCCCGAATCATGTTCTCTGGGGTCTCGGCTACCCTCGGCAACCGAGACCCCAGAGAAAATCCGACTCTGGGGGGCGCTATTCACTTTTTCCACAGCGCCGTTAATTAACGGCGCTGTGGTTTAAGTACCCTTAGCGGCCGCCGTTAAAAGGCGTATCGGCGGTCGTTAAGGGGTTAGATTTGGCCTGCTCGCTATCTTTTTGTAGGGGTTTGCACAAAACATAAGTAGCAATAACTAAGACATGTATATTTATGTATTTTAATTGTAGTAATGTGTGCATGTAGTATAAGGTGTGGTTGCACAGGTTGTTCTTTTTTATCCATGTCCCTACAATGAGCTTTTGGTGAGTTTTTCATGTTGCAGATTTTCTGCACAATTTCTGCACCTATTAGGTAAATTAGGTTACTTATGTTTTTTATCAATGCATTTTTTAGTGCATTTTTATCACATTTTTTGGCTCTTGTTCATATGTCATGTTATAAATAAAAGTTGCTTTGTTTTTTTTTTTTATAATTCCTGGCAGTTTCTGACTGACCACTTTCTTCCACGGTACAAAAAGAAGAACCATGTCATATGAAACAAAATCATCTTCATGCATGACAATGCATCATCTCGTGCTGGAAGAATACCGCGGAGTCATTGGAAGCTATGGGCATAAAAGAAGGGAAACTCATTGTGTGGCCACCATCCTGCCCTGACCTAAACCCTATTGAGAACCTTTGGAGTATCCTCAAACAAAATATCTATGAGGGCGGGAGGTAGTTCACATGAAAATAGCAGCTCTAGGAAGCTATTCTGACATCCTGCAAACAAATTCAAGCAAAAACTATCCAAAAGCTCACAAGTTCAATGAGTGTAAGAATTCTGAAGGTGATATCAAAGAAGGAGTCCTATGTTAACATGTAATTTTTTCCTGTTAAGATGGTTTTGGTTGAAAAAGCTTTTGATTTCAGTAAATGTAACTAGAGATGAGTGAACCCGTGGATGTTTGGGTTCGACGAACATACAGTGAAAAGTTCAGTTCATGGCCAAACTTGACCCTGGTCCCGAACCCAATAAAAGTGCACCTGAACTTCAGTGCTTTAACATGGCTGTAAAATGGTCATAGTAAGGGCTAGGGGCTGCAAAAGGAGGCTAAATGTGGGCAAGAGCAGGACAATTGCCCTGCAAACAAATGTGAATAGGGAAATTACTTAAAGGAACCTGTAACCATAACAATCATGGTAATATATGAAGTACACAGACACAAAAAGAGGACTTTAACCCCTTCCCGACCTTTGATGCAGCGTATGCGTCATGAAAACCTGTGCCAATCCGACCTGTGACGCAGCATATGCGTCATGGCCGGATCGTGCTCCTGCAGGCCGGGTGAAAGGGTTAACTGTAATTTCACCTGGCCTGCAGGGACAGGGGGAGTGGTACTTTAGCCCAGGGGGGGTGGCTTCGCCCCCCCCCCGTGGCTACGATCGCTCTGATTGGCTGTTGAAAGTGACGTTTCACTTTCAATCAGAGCGATAGTAATATTTCACCAATGAAAATTGGTGAAATATTACAATCCAGCCATGGCCGATGCTGCAATAGCATCAACCATGGCTGGAGATCGTGATCAGCCCCCCCACCGCCACCGATCTCCGGTCCTCCGTCCTGTCATATAGTGTCCCCCGCTCCCCTCCGTCCTCCTGTGCGCTCCCCCCGCTGTCTGCTCCCCCCCCCCCCGCTTTCCGATCACCCCCCCTTCATACTTACCGACCTGTGTCCCTCCCGGTGTCGGTCCATCTGTTCGATGGGTGCCGCCATCTTCCAAAATGGCGGGCGCATGCGTAGTGCGCCCGCCGAATCTGCCGGCCGGCAGATTCGTTTCAAGTACATTTTGATCGCTGTGAGAGGTTCTATCACAGCGATCAAAATAAAAAAATAAAAATAAACCCCCCCTTTATCACCCCCATAGGTAGGGACAATAATAAAATAAAGAAAATTTTTTTTTTCTTTGCCCCACTAGGGTTAGGGTTAGGGTTGGATTAGGGTTAGTTCACACTGCGTCTAAGCAGTCCGTTTGACGGACTACGTTACACCGCGGCATAAACGCGGTATAACGTAGTCCGTTACAGCCGCCATTGACAGCAATGTCGGATGCATCACAAGCGCACGCCCACAATGGCTGTGCGCTAGGGATGTGCCGTCATTGAGTGACAGACCCGGAGAGGCGGACTGCAGCGTTTCCGGGTCCGTCACTGCTAGCGCAGATAGAGCTAGCAGATGCTCTATCTGCGCTAGCGCGATGCAAATGTCGCCACTTGCGCTAGCAGCAGCCCGTTAACGTATGTGCTGAACGGGCTGCTGCTAGCGCAGTGTGAACCTGGCCTTAGGGTTAGGGTTTCGGCTAGAATTAGGGTTAGAACTAGGGTTAGGGTTAGAATTAGGCTATGTGCACACGGTGCGGATTTGGCTGCGGATCTGCAGCGGATTTGGCTGCGGATCTGCAGCGGATTTGGCTGCGGATCTGCAGTGGATTTGGCTGCGGATCCACAGCGGATTGGCCACTGCAAATTCATAGCAGTGTTCCATCAGGTATACAGTACCATGTAAACCTATGAAAAACCAAATTCGCTGTACCCATGGTGCGGAAAATACCGCGCGGAAACGCTGTGTTGTATTTTCCGCAGCATGTCAATTCTTTGTGCGGATTCCGCAGCGTTTTACACCTGTTCCTCAATAGGAATCCACAGATGAAATCCGCACAAAAAACACTGGAAATCCACGGTAAATCCACAGGTAAAATGCAGTGCCTTTTACCTGCGTATTTTTCAAAAATGGTGCTGAAAAATCTCACACAAATCCGCAACGTGGGCACATAGCCTTATGGTTAGGGTTGGAATTAGGGCTAGGGTTGGAAATAGGGTTAAGATTAGGCTTGTGGTTAGGGTTACGGATAGGGTTAGGGGTGTGTTGGGGTTACAGTTGTGGTTAGGGTTGGGATTAGGGTTAGGGTTGGGATTAGGGTTAGGGTTGGGATTAGGGTTACGGGTGTGTTGGGGTTAGGGTTGTGGTTAGGGGTGTGTTGGGGTTAGGGTTGTGATTAGGGTTATGGCTACAGTTGAGATTAGGGTTAGGGGTGTGTTGGGGTTAGTGTTGAAGTTAGAATTGAGGGGTTTCCACTGTTTAGGCACATCAGGGGTCTCCAAACGCAACATGGCGCCACCATTGATTCCAGCCAATCTGGCGTTCAAAAAGTCAAATGATGCTCCCTCCCTTCCAAGCCCCGATGTGCGCCCAAACAGTGGTTTACCCCCACATATGGGGTACCAGCGTACTCAGGACAAACTGGGCAACAACTGTTGGGGTCCAATTTCTCCTGTTACCCTTGCAAAAATAAAAAATTACTTGCTAAAACATAATTTTTGAGGAAAGAACAATTATTTTTTATTTTCACGGCTCTGCGTTATAAACTTCTGTGAAGCACTTGGGGCTTGAAAGTGCTCACCACACATCTAGATAAGTTCCTTGGGGGGTCTAGTTTCCAAAATGGGGTCACTTGTGGGGTGTTTCTACTGTTTAGGCATATCAGGGGCTCTGCAAATGCAACGTGATGCCCGCAGACCATTCCATCAAAGTCTGCATTTCAAATGTCACTACTTCCCTTCCGAGCCCTGACGTGCGCCCAAACAGTGGTTTACCACCACATATGGGGTATCAGCGTACTCACAACAAACTGGGCAGCAACGATTGAGGTCCAATTTCTCCTGTTACCCTTGTGAAAATAAAAAATTACTTGCTAAAACATAATTTTTGAGGAAAGAACAATTATTTTTTATTTTCACGGCTCTGCGTTATAAACTTCTGTGAAGCACTTGGGGGTTGAAAGTGCTCACCACACATCTATATAAGTTCCTTGGGGGATCTAGTTTCCAAAATGGGGTCATTTGTAGGGTGTTTCTACTGTTTAGGCACATCAGGGGCTCTGCAAATGCAACGTGATGCCCGCAGACCATTCTATCAAAGTCTGCATTTCAAATGTCACTACTTCCCTTCCGAGCCCTGACGTGCGCCCAAACAGTGGTTTACCCCCACATATGGGGTATCAGCGTACTCAGGACAAACTGGACAACAACATTTGGGGTCCAATTTCTCTTATTACCCTGGGGAGAATAAAAAATTCCGGGCTAAAAATCATTTTTGAGGAAAGAAAAATTATTTTTTATTTTCACGGCTCTGCGTTATAAACTTCTGTGAAGCACCTGGGGGTTTTAAGTGCTCACAATGCATCTAGAAAAGTTCCTTGGGGGGTCTAGTTTCCAAAATGGGGTCACTTGTAGGGGAGCTCCAATGTTTAGGCACACAGGGGCTCTCCAAATGCGACATGGTGTCCGCTAACGATTGGAGCTTATTTTCCATTCAAAAAGTCAAATGGCGCGCCTCCCCTTCCGAGCCTTGCCGTGCACCCAAACAGTGGTTTACCCCCACATATGAGGTATCGGCGTACTCAGGAGAAATTGCCCAACAAATTTTAGGATCCATTTTATCCTTTTGCCCATGTGAAAATGAAAAAATTGAGGCTAAAAGAAATTTTGTGTGAAAAAAAAGTACTTTTTCATTTTTACGGATCAATTTGTGAAGCACCTGAGGGTTTAAAGTGCTCACTGTGCTTCTCGATAAGTTCCTTGGGGGGTCTAGTTTCCAAAATGGGGTCACTTGTGGGGGAGCTCCAATGTTTAGGCACACGGGGGCTCTCCAAACTCGACATGGTGTCCGCTAAAGATTGGAGCCAATTTTTCATTGGAAAAGTCAAATGGCGCTCCTTCCCTTCCGAGCCCTGCCGTGCGCCCAAACAGTGGTTTACCCCCACATATGAGGTATCAGCGTACTCAGGACAAATTGGACAACAACGTTCGTGGTCCAGTTTCTCCTTTTACCTTTGGGAAAATAAAAAAATTGTTGCTAAAAGATCATTTTTGTGACTAAAAAGTTAAATGTTCATTTTTTACTTCCATGTTGCTTCTGCTGCTGTGAAACACCTGAAGGGTTAATAAACTTCTTGAATGTGGTTTTGAGCACCTTGAGGGGTGCAGTTTTTAGAATAGTGTCACTTTTGGGTATTTTCAGCCATATAGAACCCTCAAAATGACTTCAAATGTGAGGTGGTCCCTAAAAAAAATGGTTTTGTAAATTTTGTTGTAAAAATGAGAAATCACTGGTCAAATTTTAACCCTTATAACTTCCTAGCAAAAAAAAAATTTGTTTCCAAAATTGTGCTGATGTAAAGTAGACATGTGGGAAATGTTATTTATTAACTATTTTGTGTCACATAACTCTCTGGTTTAACAGAATAAAAATTCAAAATGTGAAAACTGCGAAATTTTCAAAATTTTCACCAAATTTCCGTTTTTTTCACAAATAAACTCAGAAATTATCGACCTAAATTTACCACTAACATGAAGCCCAATATGTCACGAAAAAAAAATCTCAGAATCGCTAGGATCCGTTGAAGCGTTCCTGAGTTATTACCTCATAAAGGGACACTGGTCAGAATTGCAAAAAACGGCCAGGTCATTAAGGCCAAAATAGGCTGGGTCATGAAGGGGTTAAAAACCCTCCAGAAAATTGAAAAAAATCACAGAGAAAAAAGCAGAGATGATTACCTGCTGAAGCCTCCAAACAAATGCACATGCAGGGCGCATCGGACCCGATTAATGATGGCAAAAACACAGGTGCAAAAAATACCGATGAAACAACCACTTTCAATCCAGTATTGGTTGTTTGGCATTAGTGCACAAAAAGATAAGCGATAATAGTCTGTATGTGGCATTGTTCACATAAGCAATGCAGAGCATCTGGTCTACAGCCTGTTACTAAAGGTACCTTCACACTAAACGATATCGCTAGCGATCCGTGACGTTGCAGCGTCCTGGCTAGCGATATTGTTGAGTGTAACAGGCAGCAGCGATCAGGATCCTGCTGTGATATCGCTGGTCGTTTAGGAAAGTTCAGAACTTTATTTGGTCGTCAGATCGCCGTGTATCGTTGTGTTTGACAGCAAAAGCAATGATGCCAGCGATGTTTTCCAATGGTAACCAGGGTAAATATCGGGTTACTAAGCGCAGGGCCGCGCTTAGTAACCCAATGTTTACCCTGGTTACCAGTGTAAAATGTAAAAAAACAAACAGTACATACTCACCTTCGCGTCCCCCGCCGTCCGCTTCCTGCACTGACTGAGCGCCGGCCGTAAAGTGAAAGCACAGCGGTGACGTCACCACTCTGCTGTTAGGGCCGGCACTCACAGTCAGTGCAGGAAGCGGACGCCGGGGGACGCGAAGGTGAGTATGTAGTGTTTGTTTTTTTACATTTTACACTGGTAACCAGGGTAAACATCGGGTTACTAAGCGCAGCCCTGCGCTTAGCAACCCAATGTTTACCCTGGTTACCCGAGGACCTCGGCATCGTTGGTCGCTGGAGAGCTGTCTGTGTGACAGCTCTCCAACGACCAAACAGCGACGCTGCAGCGATCGGGATCGTTGTCTGTATCGCTGCAGCGTCGCTTAGTGTGAAGGTACCTTAACGCACATACAGGCGGGCTGCCCAGTGCTACAAAATGCATGCTGTGTGAATAGAGGCCTACAGTTTACAGAGCCATCTTGGTCCGACTGCACCCTGCAAGATAAAGTGCAAAAAAAACAAAACACATATCAATGTATGCAAGGTATTAGTTTATATTGGGGCCTCAATATGTAAGCCAGCAACCCGCGTCAAGGGTCCTTACATTTTGCCGGTCCTACGCTAAACATTGAGTAAAAGCTCACAGACACAAAAAGAGGACTTTAAAAACCCTCCAGAAAATTGAAAAAAATCACAGAGAAAAAAGCAGAGATGATTACCTGCTGAAGCCTCCAAACAAATGCACCAATATAGGAAGTAAATGAATAACATAAAAAATGTTAACAACAGTGCTCTCACAGAGACTAAGGCTATCTACCGCCAAGCCAGTTAAAAATTTCACCCACAAAGCATGGGGCACAGTACCCCTACATTAGCAGCTTACAAATTTCACTCACAGTACTGTACAGTAGCGCAGCCACAGATAAAAAGCTCTTACCGTATTTTTCGGACTATAAGGCGCACTTTTTTCCCAAAAATTTTTTTGGGGAAATGGGTATGCGTCTTATATATAGTCTGAATATACTTACAAATGCTGTGCCAGCGGTGCTCTGTGCAGCGGCGGGGCCCTGTGCTGGGACGGCAGCGACGCTCTGTGCTGGGGCGGCAGCGGCTCTCTGTGTTGAGGCAGCAGCGGCACTCTGTGCTGGGGCGGCGGCGCTCTGTGCTGTGGGGGGCTCTGCCGGCATTTTGTCAAAGCCCGGAGACCCCTGCAGCTCCATTGCTGCAATGTGATGGCCTCCGGGAAAATGGGAGCTGGGAGCGGCGCATGCTCAGATTGAGATAGCAGTCCGCCGCGAGGCTTGCTACCGTCATTCCCAACCACGTTGCCTTGTGACGTGTTTCCAATGCTGTTGCCTTAGGGTCCAGGTGGGTTTTTCCTTTGAAAAATTATCATTCAAAACAGGCAGCCACACATGATCGGGATAATGGAATTGTATGCCATTTCTAGTTTTTTGCTTGTTTGCACTGGGTCCATGACTAAGAGGGGACCTGGAGGAACACAAAGTGAAGGAACTGGAGGCACTCCTGTGGCGCTAATGAAGGTCCAGTCGGCACAGAGGTGCTGCATCTCATCCAGAGGTGTGGTACCCCATCTCTCTGGTAAGGAGGGGACACTGTACAGAACCCTAACACATGCACCCAACATCTCACCACTCCAGTCAGGGCACCTGGCGTACCATTAGGGAGGATGGCCACATCCCTGTCGGGAGAGGGTTAATAGGTAGAGGGTGTGGGTGAAGAGAGTGAGGAGTAGTGAGGGAGGAGCAAAAAAGGAGTTTGAGGAGTTGGAGAAAGTGGAGCTGAGCAGACGTGTGGGTCTGCAGCTCCTGACAGGTGAAGGGAGAAAGAAAGCAAGAAGCTCCCAGGAAGCAATAAGGGGTCTCAGGGGCACGAGAAGTGATGAAGCCACCCGTGGGGCCTGCACCCAGGCTGACCAGCGTCAGGTGGAGGGACCAAGCCACAGTAGGGGAACCGGCCCCTGTATTGGTGGGAAAACTTCAGGCTCCAGCTAACAATCCGGAGGCTGCTGTGATTGCAGGTGCAGCAGCCACATTTGCACCGACTCGCCGAAAAGGTGAACATAGAGGGTCCAGGGGACAGAGAGTACGTCGCCCGATAAGGCCCGCGTTCATAGGCTTGGGACACTGGTTGGCAAGCGCAGGGCAGGAGAGGAGATAGCCAGCGCAGACAGACGTCCAGGAGAGAAATATAAAAGAGGGTTCTGGACAGGAGCCCTGAGTTGCTGGAGTGTTACCGGATCTCTGACCTGGAGGACACAGCACCCCGGCTGGGGCATCACATAACCTGAACTGTGAGTAAAACCACGAGAACTGCAACAGACTGTGTAATTTCATTTCTTTCCTGCATCATCTACTCTTCTACCTGTCACTAGTAACATTGCCACCCACTCCACTAACTGCCCTTAGGACCAAGCTCTACCTGTGGAGAGCTTGTAACAACTCCGCTGCATAATCATCTGCCCCCCAGAGGACTGTACAGCAGCGTCGGCTAACACCTTTATCGCCGAACACCACAGGTGGCGTCACGAAATACAAAACATCCCCTTTAAAAATGTCCCCTTTAATTGGACTCCCAGGGCCATGGACCGGGTCACCGCTGCCGTGGCCTTCCCCTTTAAGAACTGTGTTGGGCCCTGTACCAAGTATCCCCACGGCCCTGGCGGAGCTCCACTCTCAGCTAACCATTCTCAAAAGCCCACAGGCGGGGTTGCAGAGTTCACAAGTGTAATGGAGAATCAGGTTTCTATTACAGAGAGGCAACCTGATAAATGTGTACCACATCCAAGAAAGGCAGCAGTCAAGCAAATTAACCCCTTCTCAGCAGAGTCAGCACCTGATATTGCGAGACAGAATAGCTATCCCGGCCACAAAGATAGAGTAAAATTATTTTTTAGGCACACTACTCATAAAGGCAGAGGACACAGAGTATTTTGTGCATGGTACCCCCACAGAATCTAATAACAAATTTCACCCACGGAGCATGTTCTCACATTTATCCCTCAGAAGCTTATAACACATTTCACCCACAGAGCATGGGGCACAGTACCCCACAGCTCCAAAATGTAGCGTATGTTCCAAATGCCGCCAATCAAAAGCTTGTAGCCAGGGCCGGCTCCAGGTTTTGGAGGGCCCTGGGCGAAAGAGTCTCAGTGGGCCCCCCCTTTTAACACATATCACGATTCATGATCGCATATAACACAGCCATGTAATATATAACACAGCCCATGTAGTATATAACAACACAGCCACATAGCATATAACACAGCCATGTACTATATAACAGCCCACATAGCATATAACACAGCCACGTTGTATATAGCACAGCCCACGTAGCATATAACAGCCCATATAGAATAGCACAGCCACATATTATATAACACAGCCCACATAGTATATAACACGGCCCACGTAGTATATAGAACAGCCATGTAGTATCTATATACACAGCCCACGTAGCATATAACAGCCCACGTAGTATATAACACGGCCCACGTAGTATATAGAACAGCCATGTAGTATATAACACAGCCGACGTAGTATATAACACGGCCCACGTAGTATATAGAACAGCCATGTAGTATATAGCACAGCCCACGTAGCATATAACAGCCCATATAGTATATAGCACAGCCACATAGTATATACCACGGCCCACGTGCTAGAACTCTGTGTGGCATTGACCTAGTCTCTAATCTGAGCTGCTGTTAACCTGCGATTTCTGAGGCTGGTGACTTATAAACTTATCCTCAGAAGAAGAGGTGACTGTTGGTCTTCCTTTCCTGGGGCGGTCCTCATGTGAGCCAGTTTCTTTGTAGCGCTTGATGGTTTTTGCCACTACACTTGGGGACACTTTCAAAGTCTGCCCAATTTTTCGGACTGACTGACCTTCATTTCTTAAAGTAATGATGGCCACTCGTTTTTCTTTACTTAGCTGCTTTTTTCTTGCCATAATACAAATTCTAACAGTCTATTCAGTAGGACTATCAGCTGTGCATCCACCAGACTTCTGCACAACACAAGGGATGGTCCCAACCCCATTTATAAGGCAAGAAATCCCACTTATTACACCTGACAGGGCACACCTGTGAAGTGAAAACCATTCCCGGTGACTACCTCTTGAAGCTCATCAAGAGAATGCCAAGAGTGTGCAAAGCAGTCATCAAAGCAGAAGGTGGCTACTTTGAAGAACCTAGAATATAAGACATAATTTCAGTTGTTTCACACTTTTTTGTTAACTATATAATTCCACATGTGTTAATTCATAGTTCTGATGCCTTCAGTGTGAATGTACAATTTTCATAGTCCTGAAAATACAGAAAAATCTTTACATGAGAAGGTGTGTCCAAACTTTTGGTCTGTACTGTATATATATATATATATATATATATATATATATATATATATATATATATCTAATATATAAAGCTGAATGTGTGTGTGTGTGTATGTATGTATGTATGTATGTATGTCCGGGATTGGCATCTGAACCGTAGCAGCTACAGCCACAAAATTTTGCACAGTCACAGGTCTGGACCCCGAGAGCGTCATAGGCTATGTTGTGAGGTGAAATTTTAACCCCGCGCTTTCCAATTCACCAAACAATTTTGCCCCTATCTACATAATGGGGAAAAAGTGAAAGGAAAAGTGTTGGAGGCGTCGCAGCTACAGGCACAAAATTTTGCACAGTCACACGTCTGGACCCTGAGAGCGTCAAAGCTATATTGTGAGGTGAAATTTTAACCCCGCGCTTTCCAATTCACCAAACAATTTTGCCCCTATCTACATAATGGGGAAAAAATGAAAGGAAAAGTGTTGGAGGCAAATTAACAGCTGCCAGATGTGAACAAGGGGGACTTAAAGAATGACAGCGATGGCACCAAAGAGTATATACTGTACAGTTGCTAAGGTGGGGCCCCAACATGGGATAATCACACCACCACGGGGATATGAACACACACACAAAATGCGCCACACACTACCACGTGCTCGAACACATATACCACCCTCAGTGCACATTTCACCACACATACACCAACCTCGCCACATAAAAGTAGAAACACAAAAGTCGCCGCTCAAAACTCGCCACGCGCAAAACTCTCCACATGCAAAACTCGCCACACGTGCAAAACTCGCCACACGCAAAACTTGCACACGCAGAAAAATTGCCACACGCAGAAAAATTGCCACATGCACAAAAGTTGCAACACATGCAAAAGTTGCCTCACACAAAACTTGCACATACTCAAAAGGCACCACACATAAAACTCGCCACGCGCAAAACTCGCCATGCGCAAAACTTGCTGCACACAACTTGCTACACTAACCTGTCACATGCAACTCGACACACAAAAAGTTGCTACACGCATGTCGCCACACAAAACTCATCTCACAAAAGTCCCTACATGCATGTCGCCACACGCAACTCAACACACACAACTTGACACACGAAACTCGCCCTAAAACACACACAAGTCTGGTATCCTTCAAAAATAAAAATCTGATTAATAAGCAGACAAACTACAAGAGCAACAAATGTACCATATAGGAATCCGGCAGCTGTCAGTCACATGACCAGTCTATTATGTGTATGTGTGAGCTAATATATACTGCCAGGGGGTGGGCTTACTGTTGGCTGGGGATTTATCAGGCTGCCATTTTAGCTTACAAATACTGAGGTAAAAATACTGACCAAATAACGTGTGAACGAGGGCTAATACAGGAGGAGATGACATACAGCTATATACTATATACAGGAGATGACACACAGGTATATACTATTTACAGGGGAGATGACACACAGGTATATACTATATACAGGAGGAGATGACACACAGATATATACTATATACAGGAGAGATGACACACAGGTATATACTATATAGAGGAGGAGATGACATACAGGTACATACTACATACAGGAGGAGATGACATACAGGTATATACTATATACAGGAGGAGATGACACACAGGTATATACTATATACAGGAGCAGATTACCTACAGGTATATAGTATATACAGGAGGAGATGACACAGGTATATGCTATGTATAGGAGGAGATGACATACAGGTATATACTATATACAGGAGATGACACACAGATATATACTATATATAGGTGAGATGACACACAGGTATATACTATATACAGGAGATTACATACAGGTATATCTAATATATAAAGCTGAATGTGTGTATGTATGTATGTGTGTATGTCCGGGATTGGCATCTGTACCATCGCAGCTACAGCCACAAAATTTTGCACAGTCACACGTCTGGACCCCGAGAGCGTCATAGGCTATGTTGTGAGGTGAAATTTTAACCCCGCGCGTTCCAATTCACCAAACAATTTTGCTCCTATCTACATAATGGGGAAAAAGTGAAGGGAAAAGTGTTGGAGGAAAATTGACAGCTGCCAGATGTGAACAATGAGGACTTAAAGAATGAGAGCGATGGCGACAAAGAGTATATACCGTACAGTTGCTAAGGTGGGGCCCCGACATGGGATACTCACCACACACGGGGATATGAACACAAACACAAAATGCGCCACACACTACCACGTGCTTGAACACATATACCACCCTCAGCACACATTTCACCACACACACACACCAACCTCGCCACATAAAAGTCGAAACACAAAAGTCACCACTCAAAACTCGCTACATTCGAAACTCGCCATATGCAAAACTAGGCTCACGCAAAACTCGCCACACGTGCAAAACTCACCTCATGGAAAACTCACCTCATGCAAAACTTGCACACACAGAAAAATTGCCACATGTACAAAAGTTGCACCACATGCAAAAGTTGCCTCACACAAAACTTGCACATACTCAAAATGCACCACACATAAAACTCGCCACGCGCAAAACTCGCCATGCACAAATCTTGCTGCACACAACTTGCTACACTAACCTGTCACATGCAACTCAACACACAAAATGTTGCTACACGCATGTCGCCACACAAAACTCATCTCACAAAAGTCGCTACATGCATGTCGCCACACGCAACTCAACACACACAACTTGACACATAAAACTCGCCCTAAAACACACACAAGTCTGGTATTGTCCTTCAAAAATAAAAATCTGATTAATAAGCAAACTACAAGAGCAACAAATGTACCATATAGGAAATACGGCAGCTGTCAGTCACATGACCTGTCTATTATGTGTATGTGTGAGCTAATATATACTGCCAGGGGGGAGGGCTTCCTGTTGGCTGGGGATTTATCAGGCTGCCAATAGCAACCAATCACAGCTCAGCTTCTATTTTGCTACAGTTAATTAACCTGAGCTCTGATTGGTTAATATAGGCAACAAAGACATTCTCAGTATAACAAAGCTAATATATGTTGTGAAATGCTTCTATTTGCTTAGTTTTTGCCTTTTAATAATTACATTTCTATCTATTTGTTTTGTGGTTTTTGTGTGCAGAATAAATTTTTGTTAACACATTCTATTTTGCTAACAGCAGTCATTAACCCGGGCGAAGCCGGGTAGTACAGCTAGTATATATATATTTTACATAGTCTCCTTTATTATGTATATCACAGTCCGTTATTACATAGTGCCCTATCTCTTGGTCACCGGTTGCTCCATCAGCAATCATTTTATATCTAAAGGTACCGTCACACTAGGCGATATCGCCAGCAATCCGTGACGTTGCAGCGACCTGGATGGCGATATCGCTGTATTTGACACGCAGCAGCGATCTGGATCCCGCTGTGAAATTGCTGGTCGCTGCTAGAAGGTCTGCACATTATTTGGTCGCTAGGTCGCCGTGTATCGCCGTGTTTGACAGCAAAAGCGACGATACCAGCGATATTTTACACTGGTAACCAGGGTAAACATCGGGTTACTAAGCGCAGGGCCGCGCTTAGTAACCCGATGTTTACCCTGGTTACCAGCGTAAAAGTTAAAAAAACAAACAGCACATACTCACCTGCGCGTCCCCCAGCCTCTGCTTCCTGACACTAAAGCGCCGGCCCTAAACTGAAAGTGAAAGCACAGCGGTGACGTCACCGCTGTGCTGTTAGGGCCGGAGCTCAGTCAGCGTCAGGATGCAGAGGCTGGGGGACGCGCAGGTGAGCATGTACTGTTTGTTTTTTTAACTTTTACGCTGGTAACCAGGGTAAACATCGGGTTACTAAGCGCGGCCCTGCGCTTAGCAACCCGATGTTTACCCTGGTTACCCGGGGACCTCGGCATCGCTGGTCGCTGGAGAGCGGTCTGTGTGACAGCTCTCCAGCGACCACACAGCGACGCTGCAGCGATCGGCATTGCTGTCGCTATCGCTGCAGCGTCGCTTAGTGTGACGGTACCTTAACAAGAGAGAACTATGTAGTAAAGAGAGGATGCTGTGAATAACAATAACAAGAATACACTATGTATGGGACAGTGCTATATATAACAAGACATAGTACTATGTAATAATCGGATAGCACTGTCCATAACAGCAGTGGAAGCTATGTAATAAGGGACGGCACCATATATAACTAGAGAGTATGATGTTATACATAATAAAAGAGGAAACTATGTAATTAAGGGCGGCACTATACATAATAAGTGAGTACACTTTATACTAAAGGACTGCGCTATACATAATAAGTGAATACACTATATACTAAGGGACTGGGCTATACATAATAAGGATATATTCCTGTATTTATGTCCAGTGTTGGTGTGCTGCGAGCAGAAGCATTGAGCATGTCTACCTCCATCATTGCCGTCTCCTCCACCTCCATCATTGCCTTCTCCACCATCTCCATCATTGCCCTCTCCATCACCTTCATCATTGCCCTCTTCATCACCTCCATCATTGCCCTCTCAACCACCTCCATCATGCCTTCTCCCCACCTCCATCATTGCCCTCTCCACTACCTCCATCATTGCCTTCTCCACCACCTCCATCATTGCCCTCTCCCCCACCTCCCCCTATGTATTGTTAAAAAAATCAAAACCCAAATCCCCCAGCAGCATCATCATTGCTGTCTCTGACACAGGTGCGCGCTGAAAGTTGACGTCATCCAGCCACGTGTGCCAGTGTCAGACAGGAAGAACTGGGTAGGAAGCAGAGGATGGATCCCTGCAGCTCCGCTCCACTGCCATTTTCTCATGTAGGCAGCGGAGCTACATGTATCACTCCCGGCCCACCGCACATGAGGGCAATCTGGCCATGGTCCCCTCGGGGCCGGTGAAACAGGACAGGTTGCCCTCATTAGTAGACGCTATGCAGGGGCCCCTCTCCACCTCCGGGCACCAGTGCGGCTGCACCAGCGGTATGTCCACCCTTGCATCCAATAACAGAAATGAAAAGGGACCAATATTGACTGCACTCACCTCTCCAGTGGCTGCATACACCCATCATAAAACATGCAAAGTAGCATTTTTACAATGGGTCGTAAAGGAATTTTAGACTGACTAGATGAGTTCAAGAGCAAAGATTTTGATGAAGGTGAGGTCCTAATTTTGTTGCTATATCAGAAGACTTTTCATATATACTTTTTAATACAGAAGCAGTATACTTTGATGCCCATTTTCCTTTAATAAAAATGAATGGTTAAAGGGAATTACCACAGTTTTCATTTTTGTATTAATAATTATTGTTTCAATAATCAATAATTTTTAATACAGAATTAAATTGATTGCTTTAACTGTTTGTTTGTTTTTTTATTTTCTTTTTATGTTTTTTTCTGCAGCCATTTGCATTTGCTGGTGTGTAATGATACTTACACATCTCATATATGGCAGACTCTGTACATAGGAGTCTGCGGTCTCTGTCCAACCGTGTCGCCTACACTGCGGCTTCCTCCATCTGTGAACTGGGCATGCACCCTGGGCTGTCCAGGTCACAACTGTGAGAGAAGATTGGCACCATGTTTGTGATACCTACAGCATATGTGTGGGTTATACTTTCACCCTGTACCCACTCAGTGCTCAGCGCAAGATGTCAGGAGCTGCTTGGCAGGGAGTAATGACAGGAGATGCGGGGAGGTCCTGGATGAGGTGAGTATCATCGGCAGGGAGCGGTGATTGCAGCCTGACATCAGTAGTACAATACAAGGCTCAAGATCACTGCTTACAGTATTAAGAGCACAGCAGAGAAAGCATCACACTACTGTTCTCTAAACAAACTCATTTAGCTCTGCTTTGGCACTTTAACTTGACATAGCAGAGCCATGTGTCTAATGCCCATCATGGTGACTATGTGGGGCACCTTATACTGTATTGAGCACTATGTGGGAACATTATACTGTATGATGCACTATGTGTGGTCCATTGTACTGAATGGAAGGCAATATGGGGCCCATTTCACTATATGGAGGACTATATGTGGAGCATGAAATTTACTTTGTAAGGGCCGCAGAATTGTGAGAAATGCTCTTCTGTGACCCTGCTTAATATTATTATTAGTATTTTTTTTGGGGGGGGTCATTAGAACTTTTGCTATGGGGCCCAATGATTTATATGGATGCCCCTGGTGATACCACCCAGAGCCGTGTATCTAATGACCATCATGGTGATACCCCCCCAGAGCCGTGTATGTAATACCCATTACATTACACCACTGTTCCCAAAGAAGTATACAGAACAGGGTCACACATTTCTGAGGGAGTAGTAGTGTAATGTGTGACCCTGCTCTGTCCACGTCCACTTCTATGGGAGCAGTGGTGTAATGTGTGAACTCACTCTGTTTACTTCTATGGGAATAATAATGTAGTGGATGGAGCGGGGCATACATTTCACCACTGCTCCCATAGAAATGGACAGAGTGGGGTCACACATAATATACATTAGATACTGCATATCTAATCCCATCCAGTATGATACACTCCACTGATCCCTATACCTAATCCCAGCATGTGTTAATCTATGTGAATCTAATAGCACAAGTGAAACACTCCACATATCTAACCCCAGCTTATTATACAGCGAGTAGCACTAACTGACAGGATAGGTGCAGCTGTCCGTCCTCGGTGACACTCTACTTGTCAGTTTCACTGGCAGTCACTAACAAGATGGCTCCACACAGTGATCCTAAACGTCATCCTTTCTTATCCTTTTACAAACCCCCAGAAGGGGAGGAGAAGGGTGCCATCAGACACGTGAGCAGATCCCACCCACATTTACTGCAGTCGTAATGTGAGCTAGCTGTACACTAGGTTTTCGTGGCAAATTTCAGCAGCTGCTCCATCTAGTGTTTAAAAATAGAAATACCAAACCTTTTAAAACATTTTTTCATATTTTACTTAATTAAAAACAAATTATAATATTTTTTAAAAAATCAAACATTAATACTTTACATTTTTTCAATAGCTGGAATTTTTTTTATAGCACTTTCCCTTTAAAAAATGAAATGTCACTTCCCAGTGTGTTAATGCCTAAGTCCGCTATGTCCTGCAAGACTCTCTGTCTGATGAGTTGTATTTTTACAAATCTCTGGATAGAAATAATTAGTTATAAGTGGTCCCTAGGATCCAGGGAAAGCATATAAGCAAATGGTGTACACATGGCTAAAACCATGATGCTCAAAAGGCAACCAGCACAGCCAGGTATTAAATTATGGCTCTTATTTAAATTCTCTTTCTTTTATTGTATGCCAGGCATTTAATAACTGTGTGTTTTTGAATTTATTTTTGCTATACTGTTTTTTTTAACTAATATAGGTTTGTATAATAGTTTTTAATATGCAATTTAGAAGAGCCATAAACTAGGGAAAACTATTAGAATATCATCTCTTTTTCTCTGAAGCAAATCTTGTCTTCAAATTCAAAGGCCCTAGTTTTATACTATAGAAAGTTCTTAAGGCATCTACACGTATTACAGTCTACAGCTATATTGGATTTAATAAGTGAAATCCTTTCATTTCATTTAAAACCAAGAACCTATCCTTTCATCACCGCCCAAATGTTTGCTAGTGTATACCTGCTACGGTATCATTTTTTTTATGAAGGTAGGCCTTTTTTTATGAATCTATGGGGAGATATTGAATACTTTTATTAGTTTAACTAACTTTATATATTCTACTATTACTATTAATTAGTCATGTGTGAAGAGGTACTGTATGTAAAGAATCTTACCAACCAAAGTGTTTCACAGAAAATGTAATGGGCCCATTGCAGTCCAATAGCTCCTTATAATGCACAATTCCACCTGCTTTAGAGGAAGATACGGGCCCATTTACCTCTTGGGCCCTGTGCAGCTGCATAGATTGCACCAATGACTTGTAAGACCCCATGTTCATAAACTGCTCCAGATCATTAGATGCTTGAGGTATAGTTGGATAAACATTAGCAAGAGGAACATGAACAATTCTGCTCCTTGTTAAATTCAGGAGGCCACATAGAGATACTGGCAGATTACTAACACATCTTATAGATATGAATAAAAACCTTTACTCTTTTATCAAACATAGATTTCCAAATTGGGTTCTTGGAAATCCATTATTTCTTCAAAGTTGTCTGAGGATGTGAATGTGTAACTGGAGGAAAGAGACCTGGCACCAGAGGCATCTGGGCAGTTGGACAGTGCATTGCTGCAACTAGTCTGTGTCATTATTGTTAGTCTTAGCATACAGTACAGACCAAAAGTTTGGACACACCTTCTCATTTAAAGATTTTTCTGTATTTTCATGACTATGAAAATTGTACATTCACACTGAAGGCATCAAAACTATGAATTAACACATGTGGAATTATATACTTAACAAAAAAGTGTGAAACAACTGAAAATATGTCTTATATTCTAGGTTCTTCAAAGTAGCCACCTTTTGCTTTGATGACTGCTTTGCACACTCTTGGCATTCTCTTGATGAGCTTCAAGAGGTAGTCACCGGGAATGGTCTTCCAACAATCTTGAAGGAGTTCCCAGAGATGCTTAGCACTTGTTGGCCCTTTTGCCTTCACTCTGCGGTCCAGCTCACTCCAAACCATCTCGATTGGGTTCGGGTCTCGTGACTGTGGAGGTCAGGTCATCTGGCGTAGCACCCCATCACTCTCCTTCTTGGTCAAATAGCCCTTACACAGCCTGGAGGTGTGTTTGGGGTCATTGTCCTGTTGAAAAATAAATGATGGTCCAACTAAACGCAAACCGGATGGAATAGCATGCCGCTGCAAGATGCTGTGGTAGCCATGTTGGTTCAGTATGCCTTCAATTTTGAATAAATCCCCAAAAGTGTCACCAGCAAAGCACCCCCACATCATCACACCTCCTCCATGCTTCACGGTGGGAACCAGGCATGTAGAGTCCATCCGTTCACCTTTTCTGCGTCTCACAAAGACACGGTGGTTGGAACCAAAGATCTCACATTTGGACTCATCAGAACAAAGCACAGATTTCCACTGGTCTAATGTCCATTCCATGTGTTCTTTAGCCCAAACAAGTCTCTTCTGCTTGTTGCCTGTCCATAGCAGTGGTTTCCTAGCAGCTATTTCACCATGAAGGCCTGCTGCACTAAGTCTCCTCTTAACAGTTGTTGTAGAGATGTGTCTGCTGCTAGAACTCTGTGTGGCATTGACCTGGTCTCTAATCTGAGCTGCTGTTAACCTGCGATTTCTGAGGCTGGTGACTCGGATAAACTTATCGTCAGAAGCAGAGGTGACTCTTGGTCTTCCTTTCCTGGGACGGTCCTCATGTGAGCCAGTTTCTTTGTAGCGCTTGATGGTTTTTGCCACTGCACTTGGGGACACTTTCAAAGTTTGCCCAATTTTTCGGACTGACTGACCTTAATTTTTAAAGTAATGATGACCACTCGTTTTTCTTTACTTAGCTGCTTTTGTTCTTGCCATAATACAAATTCTAACAGTCTATTCAGTAGGACTATCAGCTGTGTATCCACCAGATTTCTGCACAACACAACTGATGGTCCCAACCCCATTTATAAGGAAAGAAATCCCACTTATTAAACCTGACAGGTCACACCTGTGAAGTGAAAACCATTCCCGGTGACTACCTCTTGAAGCTCAAGAGAATGCCAAGAGTGTGCAAAGCAGTCATCAAAGCAAAAGGTGGTTACTTTGAAGAACCTAGAATATAAAACATAATTTCAATTATTTCACACTTTTTTGTTAAGTATATAATTCCACATGTGTTAATTCATAATTTTGATGCCTTCAGTATGAATGTACAATTTCCATAGTCATGAAAATACAGAAAAATCTTTAAATGAGAAGGTGTGTCCAAACTTTTGGTCTGTACTGTATGTTTCTAAATAAAATGTAATGGACTGTCATACTGCACCTCTGAGAGTCGCTGAACAGAAAGAAGACCTGGGAATATGCAAGTTGTTAACAATGCTACAATCTTGATGTGTGCATCCTCCCACTGATAAATGTAATCATATTGTCAGCACCCCTGTACCAGCTCTTCTAGCTATGTAACTTGCCACTTTGTGTTTCATGTATTTGATCCGCCATCTGTACAGCCTTTCTTTATGGTGTCTACCTTATGAAGAAACTTGTAACCTTTTTATGACTGCTGTTCAACTACTTGATGTCTCTTAAAGGCTTTTATTACTACCTTCACTTACATATTCATATTTGAGATATACGGGTCATGTATATTTAGCTAGAGGACAAGTTTAACACCTCGAGAATTGCCTTTACTGGGAATTTTTTATCTAGGCATATGCAATGCAAGCGGATTTTAGCATCTGTAGTACGACCACAAGCTTTGGCTCGACAGATGGTATCATTACCTGAATCTGAGGCACCATGAATCCCTATCAGAAAGAAGTAACAGTTTCAGTTTGTTCTTTAACCTTTTTATGGAGCTACGATACTTTGGAAACCAATTTAACAGATTTGTAAGCAATTACAAATTCAATTTTACCTGTGACTATCACTACTAGTTTGTCAAAATCTTTTTACGTATACTTTATAGATAGTAACATCACCAAATACACAAACTATACTATGATACAAATGTAGCAGATGAACATTGTATGTTGAGCAGTTATTTTGACATTTTTGCAGAACAGGGTGAAATACTCTACTATGTAGTATAGTGCATAATCTTTGATCAACTACCAAATGAAGGCAATAACTATTACAATATTAATTATTATTAAAGAGGACCTTTCACCAGTTTGAGCATGATAAACTGGTCACATCATGGATAGTGGCTGCAGAGCTGAATAAATCGTATTGTTAGCAGACCTAGAGATGTATTTTATCACACTGGCTCTGCTGTATCCTACACAGTCACTGCAGATATCAGAGCTGAGATCAAGGCATGTTCATTTTATTCCCCTGCATGACTACTATTCATACACACCTGCAAAAACAAGTACTGTGGATCAATGTGGTTAAAATAGGTCTCTTTGGTCACAATGACAAAAGGTATATGAGGAGAAAAAGGGGCACAGAATTTCAGAAAAAGGACATTTCGCTAACCATTAAGCATGGGGTGAATAAATCATACTTTGGAGTGGTGTTGCAGCCAATGGCACTGGGAACAATTTACAGGTAGAGGGAAGAATGGATTCAATGAAATTTCAACAAATTCTTGATGCAAACAAAACACCATCTGTAAAGAAGCAGAAGTTGAAAAGAGGATGGCTTCTACATATGGATAATGATCCTAAATACAGGTCAAAATCAACAATAGACAACCTCAAAAGGTGCAAGCTGAATGGCTCTCACAGTCCCCTGATCTGAACATCATTGAAAATCTGTGGCTAGACCTCAAAATAGCAGTGTATGCAAGATGACCCAGGAATCTCACAGAACTGGAAGAATTTTCCAAGGAAGAATAAATGAAAATCCCTCAAACAAAAACTGAAAGACTCTCGACTGGCTACAAAAAGCACTTACAATGTTTGATACTTTCAAAAGGGGTGCTACTAGATACTAACCATGCAGGATGCCCAAACTGTTGCATCGGCCCATTTTCCTTTGTAATTTTTACAATCTAAAAGATGAAAATATATATCTTTCCTAAAATACAAAAGAAATGTTTCATGTTTAACTTTAGGCTTTTAGAGATAATTTCATCTTCAACTTATCTAACTGTTAGAAAAACAGTAATTTTCACCAAATTCACCCAAACTTTTACATCCACAGTATGCGAAGATATTGACATTAAGGTTGTGTGCACACGTTGCAGATTTTTCGCGTTTTTTCGCTATAAAAAAAGCATTAAAAACGCATACATTATGCATCCCATCATTTAGAATGCATTCCGCAATTTTTGTGCACATGATGTGTTTTTTTCCGCGAAAAAACGCATTGCGGTAAAAAACGCAGCATGTTCATTAATTTTGCAGATTTTTTTCGGATTTCCCACTATATCATTGCATTGGGAAATCTCCGGAAAAAAACACACAAAAAAACGCGTCAAAACAGCTAAAAAAATGCATGCGGATTTCTTGCAGAAAATGTCCGGTTTTGCTCAGGAAATTTCTGCAAGAAATCCTGAACGTGTGCACATAGCCTCATAGAGATTACCAGATATTAGTTATGTAAAGAGAAAAAACTGGAGTAACCTCTCACCTTAAGGCCCACTATAAATTCCACAAGTCAAATGACCCAAATTTACGCTTTCAAGAATAGAAATTAAGCCTTAGTAAAAGTGTAATTAAGTTTTTGTGGCCTTTTTCATTTCTCAGTGTGTCATAATTCTTTGGGAACCACATTAATAGATAGCTCCACAAATTGTTCATGTGTTAATTACTGTCAATTTGTCAAATCCTTCAGTTTTATATATTTTATTGACAACTACATCACAATTAAATCACCATATATTTATAGACTATTAGCCATCTCTTTTTTTTTAAATAACTTTCGTCAATAATTTTTAATTCAACAGAACAAAAAAGATTAATAAATCACTTTCTCTAAATGAGTTAACACTTCCTATCTCCCCTTTTACTGCAAAAACAAATACGGTATATAAAAGGAAACTAAAATAGGGTTTGGACAAAGAGCAACTATATTTTTCAACTGGGGTCCCAGATATAAGTAGAAATATTGCATAAATCTTATAATACTAATAAAAATAAATGCTTTTTCGTTATACTCTATTTAAAAGAGGGGAGAAAATACAGAAAAGTCATAATTCAGCAAGTAAGTTCCAAACAACAACCAATTGCTGTGTTTTCACTATGACAGAATTGATTTATTGCAACAAATTTATGTCATAAACCTTTCATATAAAAAGAAAATAGTATGACATGTATTTCTTCATACATTTTCATAATCTGCCTAACTTCTTGAGTTATTATTATTATTTATTATTATAGCGCCATTTATTCCATGGCGCTATACATGTGAGGAGGGGTATATATAATAAAAACAAGTACAATAATCTTGAGCAATACAAGTCACAACTGGTACAGGAGGAGAGAGGACCCTGCCTGCGAGGGCTCACAATCTACTTATGTAGTTTATTGCGCCAATTCTTCTTGCCTTTTCAGGACTTTAACATAAAGATGCGGGGTGAACAAAAATGAATACTAATCACAGCTCTGTGTCAACTTTCATTCTCCGGGGCTTCTCTCTTGGCAGGCATACGCAACTATTTTTATTCATTTTGTTCCTAATTATCTACTCAATGACTCTGATGTCAAACCTTCTTATCATCACCCTTGTGACATCCCAGAGATCACTTCACAAACCCATGTACTTCTTTATTGGAAACTTTTCTTTTCTAGAAATGTGGTATACTACTGTCACTGTTCCCAGGATGCTTAAAGATTTAGGAACTGGAAATAAAGCAATCTCCTCCACTGGTTGTATTTCCCAATTCTATTTTTTGTTCTTTCTTGGAGCCACACAACATTTTTTATTAGCTATAATGGCTTATGATCGTTTCTTAGCCATTTGCTACCCTTTAAGATATAACAACCTTATGTGCAGGTCCACCTGTTGTAAGCTGGCAGCAACATCTTGGATTGCAGGTTGCTCATCAATCTCTTTGCCAGCTGCTATGATGTCAAAGCTAAACTTCTGTGGACCAAATATAATAGACCATTTCTTCTGCGATTTCAGCCCTTTGTTACAGTTGTCGTGTACCGATACGTGGCTAAATGAGATCATATTTTCTGCAGTAGCTTGGACAGTAATTCTTGGTTGCTTCTTTTTTACTTTTATGTCCTATGTTTCAGTAGTTACCACCATCTTGAGAATACCCTCTTCTCTTGGTCGCCAAAAAGCATTTTCAACTTGTGCTTCTCATATAGCAGTTGTTGGCATATTTTTTGGTACAGTTATTTTCATGTATATACGTCCAAAAGCTAAAAATTCCTCACCAGTTGACAAAGTAGTCTCAGTATTTTATTCTGTTGTAGTCCCCCTTCTAAACCCGATGATCTACAGCCTAAGAAACAAAGAAATGAAAAATGCTTTGTGGAAAGCTGTTAGTAAATTAAAAGGTTCATAATAAACACTTGCTCTGTATAAAATCAAAAGAGTTTATATATTTTGCTTCTTTACTATACAGTATATGGATAAATGTATGAAGTCACCAACACATTACACCTACAGGAGCTTTTATGACCTCCCATTCTAAATCCAATAATATGGAGTTGGTCACCCCTTTGCAGCTATAACAACTTCCACTCTTCTGTGAATTCTTTCTATAAGATTTTGGAGTGTGTCTGTGGGAATTTTTGCCCATTCATCTACAAGAGCAGGGTTTGACTCACAATTTCCTCACTAGTTTAATCCAAAGGTGTACAATGAAGTTGAGGTAAAAGCTCTATGAGCCTGTCAAGTTATTCCAAACTGAATTAACCCAGACATACCTTTATGGAACTTGCTTAGTGCACTGAGGCACAGTCATGCTACAACAGAATAGGGCCTTCCCCAAACTCTGTCTACAAATTTGGAAGCTACAGTGTTGTGAATTCCGTTCTTGGGCTCCATCCTGTGGTTACTAATGGTATTTTTGGGAGTTCTGCTCTTGGGCTCCCTCTGGTGGTTTCGAGTGGAACTTAGCAGCTGCTTTCACTAATCGGTTCCCTGGCCTTGTTATTTAACTGGGCTTTAGGCTGTAGCTGATGCCAGCTGTCAATGTTTTTTCCTGTGGATTCAGTCCTTTCCTGGAAGTTCTCTGTTGGCCAGTCCATTTCAGCTTAAGATAAGTTCTGCTAGTTTTTGGGTGTTTCCCTGCTTATGACCTTCTGTTCAGTTTAAGTTATGTCTCTTTTGTCCAGCTTGTCATTATGAAATATTCCGGCTAGTTGGAAGCTCTGGGGTCGCAGATTTGCTCCTCCACACCATGAGTCGGTGTGGAGGTTATTTTTGTAAACTCTGCGTGGACATTTAGTTTTTATACTGACCGCACAGTAGCCTTTTCTATCTCTGTCTATTTAGATAGTATTGGCCTACTTTGCTAAATCTAGTTTCATTTCTGAGTTTGTCATTTCCCTCTCCACTCACCGTCAATATTTGTGGGGGGCTATCTTTCCTTTGGGGGTTTCTCTGAGGCGAGATAGTTTTCCATTTCCATCTTCAGGGGTAGCTAGTTCTTAGGCTGTGAAGAGGCGTCTAGGCAGAGATAGGAACGCTCCACGGCTATTTCTAGTGTTGGTGTTAGGAGTAGGGATTGCGGTCAGTAAAGCTACCACCTCCTCAGAGCTAGTACATTATTTGTTTTACCCACCAGGTCATCTCAGTACTGCTCCGTACCCACCAGGTCATAACAGTACAGCTGGCCCACAATGTGTTAAATGCATCTCAAAAGAGGGAAGAGAAAGTTCTGAGTCTTTTTTTTTTTTTTTTTTCTTCCCCTTGATTTTTGGATGGTGCAGGAGCTTGGTGCTGATATGGAGGTTCAGGGTCTGTCTGCGCGTGTTGATCATCTCGCTGCAAGGGTACAGAATATCCAAGACTATGTTGTTCAAACTCCTGTTTCTGAGCCTAGAATTCCTATCCCTGATTTGTTTTCTGGGGATAGATCTAAGTTTTTGAACTATAAAAATAATTGCAGATTGTTTTTTGCTCTGAGACCCCGTTCCTGTGGTGACCCCATTCAGCAGGTGAAGATTGTTATTTCTCTGCTGCGTGGTGACCCGCAGGACTGGGCATTCTCCCTTGAGCCAGGGAATCCTGCATTGCTCAATGTAGATTCATTTTTTCAAGCACTTGGACTGCTTTATGACGAACCCAATTCTGTGGATCAGGCAGAAAAAATTTTGCTGGCTCTGTGTCAGGATCAGGAAGCAGTAGAAATATATTGTCAGAAATTTAGAAAGTGGTCTGTGCTTACAAAATGGAATGAGGATGCCCTGGCAGCTATTTTCAGAAAGGGTCTTTCTGAAGCCCTTAAAGATGTTATGGTGGGGTTTCCCACGCATGCTGGTTTGAACGAATCAATGTCTCTGGCCATTCAGATTGATCGGCGCCTACGGGAACGTAAGGTGGTGCACCATATGGAAGTGTCCTCTGGGCAGAGTTCTGAGCCTATGCAATGTGATAGGATTTTGACAAGAGCAGAACGGCAGGAGTTCAGACGTCAGAATGGGCTGTGTTTTTACTGTGGTGATTCTGCTCATGCTATTTCTGACTGCCCAAAGCGAACTAAGAGGGTTGCTAGGTCGGTTACCATCAGTACTGTACAGCCTAAATTTCTCTTGTCTATTACCCTGATTTGCTCATTGTCGTCCTTTTCTGTAATGGCATTTGTGGATTCTGGCGCTGCCCTGAACTTAATGGACCTAGAATTTGCCAAGCGTTGTGGTTTTTCCTTGGAGCCTTTGCAGAGCCCTATTCCCTTGAGGGGGATTGATGCTACGCCATTGGCCAAGAATAAACCTCAGTACTGGACACAGTTAGCCATGAACATGGCTCCAGCACATCAGGAAAATATTCGCTTTTTGGTGTTGCATAATTTGCATGATGTGGTTGTGCTGGGGTTTCCATGGTTACAGGTACAGAATCCAGTGCTTGATTGGAAATCTATGTCTGTGACTAGTTGGGGTTGTCAGGGGATACATAGTGACATTACTCTGATGTCAATTTCCTCGTCCCCTTCTTCTGAAGTTCCTGAGTTTTTGTCGGATTTCCAGGATATATTTGAGGAGCCTAAATCCAGTCCTCTGCATCCTCATAGGGACTGTGATTGCGCTATTAATTTGATTCCTGGCTGTAAGTTCCCTAAGGGTCGACTTTTCAATCTGTCTGTGCCAGAGCATGCCGCTATGCGGAGTTATGTAAAGGAGTCCTTAGAGAAGGGGCATATTCGCCCGTCTTCGTCACCGTTGGGAGCAGGGTTCTTTTTTGTTGCCAAGAAGGATGGCTCCTTGAGGCCCTGTATAGATTATCACCTTCTCAATAAGATCACAGTCAAATTCCAGTACCCTTTGCCTTTGCTCTCTGATTTGTTTGCTCGGATTAAAGGGGCTAGCTGGTTTACCAAGATTGACCTTCGAGGGGCGTATAATCTTGTCCGCATCAAACAGGGTGATGAATGGAAAACAGCATTTAATATGCCCGAAGGCCATTTTGAATATCTTGTGATGCCTTTCAGGCTCTCTAATGCTCCATCTGTGTTTCAGTCCTTTATGCATGATATTTTCTGGGAGTATCTGGATAAATTCATGATTGTATATTTGGATGATATTTTGTTTTTTTCCAATGATTGGGAGTCTCATGTGAAGCAGGTCAGGATGGTATTTCAGATTCTTCGTGCTAATACACTGTTTGTAAAGGGGTCTAAGTGCCTTTTTGGAGTTCGGAAGGTTTCTTTTCTGGGGTTCATTTTTTCTCCCTCGGCTATTGAAATGGACCCTGTTAAGGTCCAGGCTATTTATGATTGGACTCAACCCACATCTGTGAAGAGCCTTCAGAAATTTTTGGGCTTTGCTAATTTTTATCGCCGCTTCATTGCTAATTTTTCTACTGTGGTTAAACCTCTGACCGATTTGACCAAGAAAGGTGCTGATGTGGTGAATTGGTCCTCTGCGGCTGTGGAGGCCTTTCAGGAGCTTAAGCGTCGTTTTACTTCTGCTTCTGTGTTGCGTCAGCCAGATGTTTCTCTCCCTTTTCAGGTTGAGGTTGACGCTTCTGAGATTGGGGCAGGAGCTGTTCTGTCTCAGAGAAGTTCTGAGGGTTCTTTGATGAAACCGTGTGCTTTCTTCTCCAGAAAGTTTTCGCCTGCTGAGCGTAATTATGATGTCGGCAATCGGGAGTTGTTGGCTATGAAGTGGGCATTTGAGGAGTGGCGACATTGGCTTGAGGGAGCCAAGCATCGTGTTGTGGTCTTGACCGATCATAAGAATCTGATTTACCTTGAGTCTGCCAAGCGGTTGAATCCTAGACAGGCTCGGTGGTCTTTGTTTTTCTCCCGTTTTTATTTTGTGGTCTCGTATCTTCCGGGATCTAAGAATGTGAAGGCTGATGCCCTGTCTAGGAGTTTTTTGCCTGATTCTCCGGGAATCCGTGAGCCGGCTGGTATTCTCAAGGAGGGGGTGATTCTTTCTGCTATCTCCCCTGATTTGCGGCGGGTGCTTCAGGAGTTTCAGGCTGATAGACCCGACCGCTGTCCTGTGGGGAAATTGTTTGTTCCTGATAGATGGACTAGTAAGGTGATTTCTGAGATTCATTGTTCGGTGTTGGCCGGTCATCCTGGGATCTTTGGTACCAGAGATTTGGTTGCCAGGTCCTTTTGGTGGCCTTCTTTGTCACGGGATGTGCATTCTTTTGTGCAGTCCTGTGGGATCTGTGCCCGGGCTAAGCCCTGCTGTTCTCGTGCTAGTGGGTTGCTTTTGCCTTTGCCTATCCCTGAGAGGCCCCGGACGCATATTTCCATGGATTTTATTTCTGATCTTCCTGTTTCTCAGAAGATGTCTGTCATCTGGGTGGTTTGTGACCGGTTTTCTAAAATGGTCCACTTGGTACCTTTGCCTAAGTTGCCTTCCTCCTCTGATTTGGTTCCTTTGTTTTTCCAGCATGTGGTTCGTTTGCATGGTATTCCGGAGAATATTGTGTCTGACAGAGGTACCCAGTTTGTTTCTAGGTTTTGGCGGTCCTTTTGTGTTAGAATGGGCATTAATTTGTCTTTTTCTTCGGCGTTTCGCCCTCAGACAAATGGACAGACGGAGCGAACCAATCAGACCTTGGAAACCTATTTGAGATGCTTTGTGTCTGCTGATCAGGATGATTGGGTTACCTTCTTGCCGTTGGCCGAGTTTGCCCTTAATAATCGGGCTAGTTCAGCTACTTTGGTTTCGCCTTTTTTTGTAACTTCGGTTTTCATCCTCGTTTTTCTTCAGGGCAGGTTGAGCCTTCGGACTGTCCTGGGGTAGATTCTGTGGTGGACAGGTTGCAGCGGATTTGGACTCATGTGGTGGACAATTTAACATTGTCTCAGGAAAAGGCTCAACGTTTTGCTAACCGCCGTCGGTGCGTTGGTCTCCGGCTTTGGGTTGGGGATTTGGTCTGGTTGTCTTCTCGTCATGTTCCTATGAAGGTCTCTTCCCCTAAGTTCAAGCCTCATTTTATTGGTCCTTATAGGATTTCGGAAATTATCAATCCGGTGTCTTTTCGTTTGGCCCTTCCAGCTTCTTTTTCCATTCATAATGTGTTCCATAGATTTTTGTTGCAGAGATATGTGGTGCCTATGGTTCCCTCCGTTGACCCTCCTGCTCCGGTGTTGGTTGAGGGGGAGCTGGAATATGTGGTGGAGAAGATTTTGGATTCTCGTCTTTCAAGGCGGAAACTTCATTATCTGGTCAAGTGGAAAGGTTATGGCCAGGAGGATAACTCTTGGGTTTTTGCCTCCGATGTCCATGCTGCCGATTTGGTATGTGCTTTTCATTTGGCTCGTCCCGATCGGCCTGGGGGCTCTGGTGAGGGTTCGGTGACCCCTCCTCAAGGGGGGGTACTGTTGTGAATTCCGTTCTTGGGCTCCATCCTGTGGTTACTAATGGTATTTTTGGGAGTTCTGCTCTTGGGCTCCCTCTGGTGGTTTCGAGTGGAACTTAGCAGCTGCTTTCACTAATCGGTTCCCTGGCCTTGTTATTTAACTGGGCTTTAGGCTGTAGCTGATGCCAGCTGTCAATGTTTTTTCCTGTGGATTCAGTCCTTTCCTGGAAGTTCTCTGTTGGCCAGTCCATTTCAGCTTAAGATAAGTTCTGCTAGTTTTTGGGTGTTTCCCTGCTTATGACCTTCTGTTCAGTTTAAGTTATGTCTCTTTTGTCCAGCTTGTCATTATGAAATATTCCGGCTAGTTGGAAGCTCTGGGGTCGCAGATTTGCTCCTCCACACCGTGAGTCGGTGTGGAGGTTATTTTTGTAAACTCTGCGTGGACATTTAGTTTTTATACTGACCGCACAGTAGCCTTTTCTATCTCTGTCTATTTAGATAGTATTGGCCTACTTTGCTAAATCTAGTTTCATTTCTGAGTTTGTCATTTCCCTCTCCACTCACCGTCAATATTTGTGGGGGGCTATCTTTCCTTTGGGGGTTTCTCTGAGGCGAGATAGTTTTCCGTTTCCATCTTCAGGGGTAGCTAGTTCTTAGGCTGTGAAGAGGCGTCTAGGCAGAGATAGGAACGCTCCACGGCTATTTCTAGTGTTGGTGTTAGGAGTAGGGATTGCGGTCAGTAAAGCTACCACCTCCTCAGAGCTAGTACATTATTTGTTTTACCCACCAGGTCATCTCAGTACTGCTCCGTACCCACCAGGTCATAACACTACAGTTGCTCAAAATGTGTTGGGATGCTGAAGCATTAAAGGGTAATTGTAATTTCAAGCAACCTTTTAGAATAATATATCCTGTGTGTATACATAAAGGAATTACACTATTTATAGCCACTTTTGTCTAATATCCTGCATTTTCATCAATTTTCCCTTATTCAGATTCTACTGCTTAATTTGCAATTGACTTTGAGATGGTGGGAGGAAACTTGCTGCTATGATGTTTCCCATACTGTCTACAGTACACAGAGAGGTATTCCTTCTCTTCATTCCTTACTTTGCATACTAAGAACACAAGAAACATGGAGGAAATTATGCAGCAGTACTTAGCATTGTGAATCCAACTTTGGGGTTGGGGTAAAAGACTTGTTAGAAAGCTCAGCACAATCTTTCTTTGTTTCTATCTGACTGCTTTCTCTCTCTACTCCTCCCCTCTCAATACAGTATAATAGGAGGTGTAATCTGACACCTGACTGTCCTGGCAGATTGTGTTATCTTGACAAATAATAATAATAATAATCTTTATTCTTATATAGCGCTAACATATTCCACAGCGCTTTACAGTTTGCACATATTATCATCACTGTTCCCAATGGGGCTCACAATCAAAATTCCCTATCAGTATGTCTTTGGAATGTGGGAGGAAACCGGAGTACCCGGAGGAAACCCACGCAAACACGGAGAGAACATACAAACTCCTTGCTGATGTTGTCCTTGGTGGGATTTGAACCCAGGACTCCAGCGCTGCAAGCAGGGCTGCCACTAGGAATTTCAGGGCCCCATACTGTAAACATTTTTGGGCCTCCTTGAGACTCCGCCCAGGCTCCACCCCAGCTCCGCCTCCACCCCTCCAATCTTCCACAGTCCCATTGCCCACTCTTGGAAAAACTCCACTTCTGCACCACGTCCTCACCAATCACACATTAACAGTTCCCAGATCATATATATAGCCATCAGCTTTTGTTCTGGCCAAAAGATTTCTTAAGCCGCCACCACGACATGGTAGACTCTTTTGGCCGGGCCCTACTCTACTCTAACCTATTAAATATTTGTTAAAATACCCAATACTCTTATTAGGTATATTTTTCTTTTTCTTTAAGGGAATGAGTGACATACGAAGTACATTTTTTAAAATAATTGAAACCAGATTTACTTTTTTTATAATCTGTATTTCTGATTGCATTGCAAATTGCATATTGTATTCTGTTTTCTGCACATTTATGGAAGCTGTCGGTGGATATTGGTCTGCGCTCGGACCACAGTGCATGGACGGGCTGCGGGTCTCCTGATTAGAACTCAGCAGCCTCACAGCTTGTATGAGGATGTGGGCTGGGAGATCGGCGCACAGTCTATGCACTGCAGTGCGAGCGCATACAAATTTCCCAAATAAAGGTGTTTCCCAATCATACATACCCACTTTTTATTTTTCCATCAATATCGCCATGTGAGGGCTTGTTTATTGCAGGATGAGTAGTGCTTTTGAATGACATGATTGGTTTTACCAAATAGTGTACTGGAAAATGGGAAAAAAATTCAAAGTGCGGTGAAATTGCAAAAAAATGGAATTCTACAAATGTTTTTGGTCGTTTTCATTATCATGTTCCCCAAATGCTAAAACTGACCTGCCCAAATGATTCTCCAGGTCATTACGAGTTCGTAGATACCTAACATGTATATGTTCTTTTTTATTTATGTGGTGAAAAAAAAATGCAAAGTTTGTCAAAAGAGGAAAAAAAAAAGTTGCCAATTTCTGTTACACCTGTAAGACCTGTAACGTTTTCAATTTTTTGTAATCTGGACCTGGGTGACGGCTTATGTTTTGCATGCCGATCTGACATTTTTATTGATACCATCTTGGTGTAGATGTGATCTTTTTATCGCCCATTATTGCATTTTATTGCAGTGGCCCAAAAAAGTAATTCTGCCGTTTTTTTTTTTGTTTTTTTTCACTTTACGCCATTTACCGATCAGATTAATTATTTTTATGTATTGATATATCTGGCGATTCTGAATGCGGCAATGCCAAGTATGTGTATTTGTTATTTTATTTTTAATGGGGGGCGATTTAAACTTTTTTTTTTTTTTTTTAACTTTTTTTTTCACTTTTTACTAACTTCAATAGTCTTCATGGGAGACTAGAAGCTGCGATCATCCTATCACCTCTGCTTCACATAGCAGGGCTGCAGCCCTACTCTATGTAGCAGAAATGCTCACTTGCTATGAGTGGCCACCACTGGGCGACGCTCATAGCAGAGCAATAACAACCACAGGGGTCTGCTGCAGACCCTGGGTTGTCATGCCAATCCATTGGCGACCCACAGTCATGTGACATGGGCGCCGATGGGTGTAGTTTGTGATGTGTGCATGTTAAGTGCCGCTGTCAGACATTGTCAGACGGTGATCATTGCTATCCGGCAATAACAACCACATGGGTCTCCTGTAGACCCCAGGTTGATATGCCAACGTATCTGCGACCCGCAGTCATGTGACACGGGCGCCGATGGTTATGGTTTGCTATACGCTTCCGGCGTGTGCATGTTAAATGCCGCTGTCAGAGATTGACAGCGGCATTCAACATGTTAACAGCCACGGGTGGATCGCGATTCCACCTGCATCTGTTAGGGGCACATGAGAGCTGATCAGATCAGCTTTCATGTGCCCCTATCAGCTGTCATTTGCCGAAAAAGGTGCGGGCTCATCGCTGAAGCCCGCAACAAACAGGGGGAGGCATCCAATGACAGACATTGCATGTCATTGGGAGTTACGGGTTTAATAAATATAAACAGTGTATAATATTCCATATACTGTATATTCACAGATTATACACTGCCAAAAAATCTGTTTATTGTTATTCATTAAAAACCTATAGATTCTAGAATATACTGTAAATATACCCCAAAATATGAGAACTCAAAAAGTGATATGATAATAGAAAAAATATCAAGTAGTCAAGCATAAAGGGGATCACCCTATTTGTCAACTGCTCTTGTTCCTACCTGTCCGCAGAGGTTGGAACTCGTAAAACGCAATTGGCGGCGCCGCTCCTTGTTGACTAGCCATGGTCGCCGCCGCATCCTCAGCCTCACCCTGTCGGATGCAGACTTCCTGTAGCAGCCTCTCGTCACTCCCGTAAGAAAAACCCCCTGCCAGACGCAGAATTCCCTCAGCAGCCTCACCCTGCTGGATGCAGCCACCGTAGCAGCCTCCCCTCTCCTCGCTCACTTCTGCAGCCTCCCCTCTCCTCACTCACTTCAGTAGCCTCCCCTCTCCTCGCTCACCTTAGCAGCCTCCCCTCTCCTCGCTCACCTCAGCAGCCTCCCTTCTCCTCGTTCACTTCAGCAGCCTTCCCTCTCCTCGTTCACGTCAGCAGCCTCCCCTCTCCTCCTTCACCTCAGCAGCCTCCCCTCTCCTCGTTCATTTCAGCAGTCTCCCCTCTCCTCCCTCACCTCAGCAGCCTCCCCTCTCCTCGTTCACTTCAACAGCCTCCCCTCTCCTCCCTCACCTCAGCAGCCTCCCCTCGTTCACTTCAGCAGCCTCCCCTCTGCTCCCTCACCTCAGCAGCCTCCCCTCTCCTTCCTCACCTCAGCAGCCTCCCCTCTCCTCACTCACTTCAGCAGCCTCCCCTCTCCTCGCTCACTTCAGCAGCCTCCCCTCTCCTCGCTCACTTCACTAGCCACCCCTCTCCTTGCTCACTTCAGCAGCCTCCCCTCTCCTCGCTCACTTCAGCAACCTCCCCTCTTCTCGCTCACCTCTGCAGTCTCCCCTCTCCTTACTCACCTCAGCAGTCTCCCCTCTCCTTGTTCACTTCAGCAGCCTCCCCTCTCCTCCCTCACTTCAGCAGCCTCCCCTCTCGTTATTCACTTCAGCAGCCTCCCCTCTCCTCCCTCACCTCAGCAGCCTCCCCTCTCCTCACTCACTTCAGCAGCCTCCCCTCACTCACTTCAGCTGCCTCCCATCTCCTCGCTTACTTCAGCAGCCTCCCCTCTCCTCGCTCACTTCATCAGCCTCCCCTCCTTGCTCACTTCAGCAGCCTCCCCTCTCCTTGTTCACTTCAGCAGCCTCCCCTCTCCTCTCTCACCTCAGCAGCTTCCCCTTTCCTCGCTCACTTCAGCAGCCACCCCTCTCCTCGCTCACTTCAGCTGCCTCCCATCTCCTCGCTTACTTCAGCAGCCTCCCCTCTGTTCGCTCACTTCAGCAGCCTCCCCTCTCCTTGCTCACTTCAGCAGCCTCCCCTCTCCTCGCTCACTTCAGCAGCCTCCCATCTCCTCCCTTTAGCAGCCTCTCATCTCTCTTCAGCAGCCTCCCATCTCCTCCCTTCAGCAGCCTCCCATCTCCTCCCTTCAGCAGCCTCTCATCTCCTCTTTTCAGCAGCCTCCCATCTCCTCCCTTCAGCAGCCTCCCATCTCCTCTCTTCAGCAGCCTCCCATCTCCTCCCTTCAGCAGCCTCCCATCTCCTCTTTTCAGCAGCCTCCCATCTACTCTCTTCAGCAGCCTCCCATCTCCTCCCTTCAGCAGCCTCCCATCTCCTACCTTCAGCAGCCTCCCATCTCTCTTCAGCAGCCTCCAATCTCCTCCCTTCAGCAGCCTCCCATCTCCTCTCTTCAGCAGCCTCCCATCTCCTCCCTCCAGCAGCCTCCCATCTCCTCCCTTCAGCAGATTCCCATCTCCTCACTTACCTCACTCCCCTCTGCAGCCTCCTCCGAGTCCTCACACACTGCTCGCCTCCTCTGCCTGCTCGCCGACGACTTCAGTGTCTCCTGTCTCCCATAAACGTGACATGCTGCTCTGCTCCAGAATGAAGAAGAGCACGCAGCGTGTTACATGACTGGAATCAGGACCATGATGCACTTGGGCCTGCTGCTTAAAGGTACAGCACCGATATCTGGCCGCCGGATGCACTAACAACACTGTAGCGGCCATGAACTATTGCGCCTGGGGCCCGACCAGCAGTAGCAAGGGAGGAGGGCCCGGGCTTCCAGCGCATCCGGGCCCCCCTTTTTGCTACTGTTCATCGGGCCCCATACAGTAGTGAGGGCAGTAATGCCCTGATGGCAGCCCTGGCTGCAAGGCTGCAGTGCTAACCACTGAGCCAAGATGCTGCCCGAGAAAGAAAGAGTTTATCTTTTTTCAGAGCAAGTGACAAATTGGAGGGAAGAAGTGGTTCATAAGGGGACTCCCTCTCCCCACCAAACGCCGCCCCTGCAACGTCATCGCGAGTGCCCGATTGTAGCCATGGTGACTCGAGGTCATCATGACGATCCCGGGTCACCAGACTAGCAGGCTTGTTAGACCATGCTGAGAGCATGGTCTATCAAGCTTGTGTGTCAGTGCTGAACTGACAGTTATAAAGCACTGCAATGCTCGTGCATGGCAATGCTATAAAACAACGATCACACTGCAAAAGTCCCATTAACCCCTTCCCGACCTGTGACACAGCGTATGCGTCATGAAAGTCGGTGCCAATCCGACCTGTGATGCATATGCTGTGTAACAGAATGATCGCGTCCCTGCAGGCTGGGTGAAAGGGTTAACTCCAATTTCACCCGACATGCAGGGACAGGGGGAGTGGTGCTTTAGCCCAGGGGGGGTGGCTTCGCCCCCCCGTGGCTACGATCGCTCTGATTGGCTGTTGAAAGTGCAACAGCCAATCAGAGCAATTTGTAATATTTCACCTATGAAAATGGTGAAATATTACAATCCAACCATGGCCGATGCTGCAATAGCATCTGCCATGGCTGGAGACCCCGATCTGCCCACCCCACCGACTGACGGCGGCGATCTGCAGCCGCCGTCAGTGTTCCGTACCCCTCCGTCCTGTCCTAAGCGCCTTCCTCTCCCATCCGACCCTCCCCCGCCCTCCCCTCTGCCCCCCCCCCGCTGTCCGATCGCACCCCCCCATACTTACCTAGTCCCGATGTCCCTCCTGGTGTCCTCGGTCTTCTCGCATGGGCGCCGCCATCTTGGAAAACAGCGGGCGCATGCGCAGTGCGCCGGCCGAATCTGCCGGCCGGCAGATTCGTTCTTTGCACATTTTGATCGCTGCGATAGGTTCTATCACAACGATCAAAATAAAAAAAATAGTAAATAACCCCCCCCCCTTTATCACCCCCATAGGTAGGGCCAATAATAAAATACTGAAAATATATTTATTTTTGTTTTTCTGTTAGGATTAGGGGTAGGGTTAGGGTTAGGGTTAGGGGTAGGGTTAGGGGTAGGGGTAGGGTTGCACTTAGGGTTGCACTTAGGGTTGCACTTAGGGATGCACTTAGGGATGCACTTAGGGTTGCACTTAGGGATGCACTTAGGGTTGCACTTAGGGTTGCACTTAGGGATAGGGTTGCACTTAGGGATAGGGTTGCACTTAGGGATAGTGTTGCACTTAGGGTTGCACTTAGGGATAGGGTCGCACTTACGGTTGCACTTAGGGTTGCACTTAGGGATAGGGTTGCACTTAGGGTTGCACTTAGGGATAGGGTTGCACTTAGGGTTGCACTTAGGGATAGGGTTGCACTTAGGGATAGGGCTGCACTTAGGGATAGGGCTGCACTTAGGGATAGGGCTGCACTTAGGGTTGCACTTAGGGATAGGGTTGCACTTAGGCATAGCGTTAGAATTAGGGTTAGAATTAGGGTTAGGGTTACAATTAGCGTTAGAGTTAGGGTTAGAATTAGGGCTAGGGTTGGAATTAGGGTTAGAATTAGGCTATGTGCACATGGTGCAGATTTGGCTGCGGATCCACAGCGGATTGATCGCTGCAGATTCGTAGCAGTTTTCCATCACGTTTACAGTACTACGTAAACCTATGGAAAACCAAATCCGCTGTGCCCATGGTGCAGAAAATACAGCGCGGAAACACTGCGTTGTATTTTCCGCAGCATGTCAATTCTTTGTGCGGATTTCGCAGCGTTTTACACCTGCTCCATAATAGGAATCCGCAGGTGAAATTCACACAAAAAAACACTGGAAATCCGCGGTAAATCAGCAGGTAAAGCGCAGTGCGTTTTACCTGCAGATTTTTCAAAAACAGTGCGGAAAAATCCACACACAAATCCGCAACGTGGGCACATAGCCTTAGGGTTAGGGTTGGAATTAGAGTTAGGAGTGTGTTGGGGTTAGTGTTGGAGTTAGAATTGAGGGGTTTCCACTGTTTAGGCACATCAGGGGGTCTCCAAACGCGACATGGCGCCACCATTGATTCCAGCCAATCTTGCGTTGAAAAAGTGAAATGGTGCTCTCTCCCTTCCGAGCCCCGACGTGTGCCCAAACAGTGGTTTACCCCCACATATGGGGTACCAGCGTACTCAGAAGAAACTGGAAAACAACTTTCGGGGTCAAATTTCTCCTGTTACCCTTGGGAAAATAAATAATTGCAGGCTAAAAAATCAGTTTTGAGAAAAGAAAAATTATTTTTTATTTTCATGGCTCTGCGCTATAAACTTCTATGAAGCACTTGGGGGTTCAAAGTGCTCACCACACATCTAGATTAGTTCCTTTGGGGGTCTAGTTTCCAAAATGGGGTCACTTGTGGGGAGTTTCTACTGTTTAGGCACATCAGGGGCTCTGCAAACGCAACGTGACGCCCGCAGAGCATTCCATCAAAGTCTGCATTTCAAAATGTCACTACTTCCCTTCCGAGCCCTGACGTGCACCCAAACAGTGGTTTACCCCCACATATGGGGTATCAGCGTACTCAGGAGAAACTGGACAACAACTTTTGGGTCAAATTTCTCCTGTTACTCTTGGGAAAATAAAAAATTGCTTGCTAAAACATCTTTTTTGAGGAAAGAAAAATATTTTTTTATTTTCACGGCTCTGCGTTGTAGACTTCTGTGAAGCACTTGGGGGTTGAATGTGCTCACCACACATCTAGATAAGTTCCTTGGGGGGTCTAGTTTCCAAAATGGGGTCACTTCTGGGGGGTTTCTACTGTTTAGGCTCATCAGGGGCTCTGCAAACGTAACATGATGCCCGCAGACCATTCCATCAAAGTCTGCATTCCAAAAGGTCACTACTTCCCTTCCGAGCCCCGGCATGTGCCCAAACAGTGGTTTACCCCCACATATGGGGTACCAGCGTACTCAGGAGAAACTGGACAACAACTTTTGGGGTCAAATTTCTCCTGTTACCCTTGGGAAAATAAAAAATTGGGGGCTAAAAATCATTTTTTGAGAAAATAAAAATTATTTTTTATTTTCATGGCTCTGCGTTATAAACTTCTGTGAAGCAGCTGGGGGTTTAAAGTGCTCACTATGCATCTAGATAAGTTCCTTAGGGGGTCTAGTTTCCAAAATGGGGTCACTTGTAGGGGAGCTCCAATGTTTAGGCACACAGGTGCTCTCCAAACGCGACATGGTGTCCGCTAATGATTGGAGCTAATTTTCCATTCAAAAAGCCAAATGGCATGCCTTCCCTTCCGAGCCCTGCCGTGCGCCCAAACAGTAGTTTACCCCCACATATGAGGTATCAGTGTACTCAGGAGAAACTGGACAATAACATTTAGGTTCCAATTTCTCCTGTTACCCTTGGGAAAATAAAAAATTCCGGGCTAAAAAATCATTTTTGAGGAAAGAAAAATTATTTTTTATTTTCACGGCTCTGCGTTATAAACTTATGTGAAGCAGCTGGGGGTTTAAAGTGCTCACTATGCATCTAGATAAGTTCCTTAGGGGGTCTAGTTTCCAAAATGGGGTCACTTGTAGGGGAGCTCCAATGTTTAGGCACACAGGGGCTCTCCAAACGCGACATGGTGTCCGCTAACGATTGGAGCTAATTTTCCATTCAAAAAGTCAAATGGCGCGCCTTCCCTTCCGAGCCTTGCCGTGCACCCAAACAGTGGTTTACCCCCCCACATATGAGGTATCGTGTACTCAGGAGAAATTGCCCAACAAATTTTAGGATCCATTTTATCCTGTTGCCCATGTGAAAATGAAAAAATTGAGGCTAAAAGAAATTTTTTGTGAAAAAAAAATACTTTTTCATTTTTACGGATCAATTTGTGAAGCACCTGAGGGATTAAAGTGCTCACTATGCATCTAGATAAGGTCACTTGTAGGGGAGCTCCAATGTTTAGGCACACGGGGGCTCTCCAAACGCGACATGGTGTCCGCTAAAGATTGGAGCCAATTTTTCATTCAAAAAGTCAAATGGGGGGGGGCGTGGCCTGAGCCTGCAGCATGAGGACGTAGGTTCAGGAGCTCCAGGGAAAAAACATCCCAATCCAACTGAAAATCGACAATAATCTAGCCATCTAGCCCTAAAAACGTATAGGAATGATCCAGGACACAGACTAGCCCCTTTCCAGACATATATTTTTCGAGTCTGAGGATTTTAGAAGCTGAGGCCTACAATGCAACTCTGAGGCCTGGATCTACATTTCCACAGCCGGCTGGCTGCAGCGTTACCACACCTCCCCAGACTCAATGAGATTCCTCCTGGACTAGGAAAAGGCTGGAGAGAGACTACCTAACAGAGCCCTCCTGACACCGGGACCGCCGAAATTAGATGGGACAACCGCTGCGGAGCCGCCGCAGAAACATCTCCCCCCCTTCTCCACGGCACCCGATGATGGAGAGCGGGTGACCAAAAATCCGTAGCACACGCCGAGGCTAAGCGCAAAGAAGCGGCTGTGAAAGCAGCGATCACCGGACTTACCACAGCCAGGCCCAGCGAAATAAGGAGGGACAGCCGTTACAGAGCCGCCGCAGTGGCGCCTCCCCCCCCTCCTCCACAACACCCAGCAGCGGTGAACGGGCGACTAAAAGCCCGCAGCACACGCTGTGGCCAAGCGCAGAGAAGCGGCTGCTAAAACAGCGATCACCGGCTGTACCACAGCCAGGTTCGACGGAGACGCGACCCGAAGCCCAGACCGGAGCAGGAAACCCTACCGGTCCCTTGTTGCGTCGAAGCCTCCAGACGGCGGAGAAAACAGCCGTGGCGGGAAAACAGCCTCTCCCCCCCCTCCTTCCCCTATTCACAGGAGTGAGCAACACAACAAGCGGTGAAGAGACCTGCAAACTCACCAGGTTACAGTCGCTGCCTAGAAACACCATCCAGGACACAGACCGAAAATACAGGCACAACCGGAGCCTTACATACAGGAGGTAAAAACCCCCTCCTCCCGCTCCCAGAGAAGCAGACGTAGCGTTGCACAGGAAGCGGCCTGTATACGTTAAAGTGCGTTAACGAGCATTGTCAACATAGTAACCCACAACGCCCCTGCGCTGTACACCGCTCAAAAGTCCTATTCACAACGCTCCAACAGATCATTTTCAACGCCACAGCGTCTTCATTACGTCGCACTGTGCGTCTTATTTACAACGCTCCAGCGAACTATTGAAATCACTCCAGTATAACATTACATACTTACGTCCTAGAGATCTACGACGCTCCAACAGACCATTAACAACTAGTATTGAGCGATACCGTCCGATACTTGAAAGTATCGGTATCGGAAAGTATCGGCCGATACCGGCAAAGTATCGGATCTAATCCGATACCGATACCCGATACCAATACAAGTCAATGGGACTCAAGTATCGGACGGTATCCCTGATGGTTCCCAGGGTCTGAAGGAGAGGAAACTCTCCTTCAGGCCCTGGGATCCATATTAATGTGTAAAATAAAGAATTAAAATAAAAAATAGGGATATACTCACCTCTCCGACGCAGCCTGGACCTCACCGAGGGAACCGGCAGCCTTCTTTGCTTAAAATGCACGCTTTTACTGCCTTCCGTGACGTCACGGCTTCTGATTGGTCGCGTGCCGCCCATGTGACCGCGACGCGACCAATCACAACAAGCCGTGATGTAATTTCAGGTCCTGAATGCCTAATTCTAGGCATTCAGGATTTGAAAATTACGTCACGGCTTGTGATTGGTCGCGTGCCGCCCATGTGACCACGACGTGACCAATCACAAGCCGTGACGTAATTTCAGGTCCTGAATGCCTAATTCTAGGCATTCAGGATTTGAAAATTACGTCACGGCTTGTGATTGGTCGCGTGCCGCCCATGTGACCGCGACGCGACCAATCACAAGCCGTGACGTAATTTTCAAATCCTGAATGCCTAGAATTAGGCATTCAGGACCTGAAATTACGTCACGGCTTGTTGTGATTGGTCACAAGCCGTGACGTCACGGAATGCAGTAAAAGCGCGCATTTTAAGCAAAGAAGGCTGCCGGTTCCCTCGGTAAGGTCCAGGCTGCGTCGGAGAGGTGAGTATATCCCTATTTTTTATTTTAATTCTTTATTTTACACATTGATATTAATTCCGATACCGATTCCCGATATCATAAAAGTATCGGATCTCGGTATCGGAATTCCGATACCCGCAAGTATCGGCCGATACCCGATACTTGCGGTATCGGAATGCTCAACACTATTAACAACGCTACAGTGACTGATTTTACATAAAAAAAACAAACCACACATAGAATCAACTACTACGACTCCCCAGCAACCTACATAAGATATTTTCCCATCGCTTACCTAGAGGCTCTCCTCTTCCTCTCCTACAGGCACTTACAAAAGTGTCACTGAACCACGTTATTGCCGCCACAAGACTTACAAAAGCGGCGACTCCCACACCGGGTTCCTCCGGTACCAATCTGATACTCTACTCCATCCACCATGAGCTTTTCCAGAGCAAAAGGGTCCTCACAGACCCAACAATCACCAAAATCCCAAAACTCTACTAAACAAAATAAAACATACAGCAGCTACAAACCACAAAAAGACCAAGTTAACCTCATTAGTCCCCGCAGAGCCAGATCTAGATCTCCTCCGAGAGACGTGAACCAACAACCAATAGTTAAAAGACAGACAAGAACTGATGGAAATCCACACCTACCAGAAAAAATGGACTCCTCTGTTTCTTCCAAAAGACATATGCCAGGTGCTTCAGGTGGAAAATACAAAGACCTTAGAGACCTAAGTGACTCAGACGAATCCTACAACGAATGTAGCCCCAATCAAAGCCCCGACAAACAAAGACCCAGGAGAGAGAGCCCTCCACGAACCCAACTAGAAATAAACCCTCAAAACCAAAAACCACAGACAAGTATGCTCGAGGAAATCAGATCAATGATTGGTGCAGAATTCAAAAAGCAGAAGCAAGAATTTATAGAAGAAATGGAGAAAATATGTGACAAAATCAACAAACAACTTGAGAACCACAAAAAGAGAATCCAAAAAATAGAAAGTGGAGCGGCAGAATCATCTGTAGACTTAGAGTACCTCTCAGCAGAGATCCATAAATTAAAAGTTAAAGTGGCGGACATTGAGGATAGGGGTCGTCGAAACAATATAAAAATCAGAGGGCTCCCGGAATCAATCAAACAAGAGGACCTCTCACAGCATATCCAAGGCATCTTCAAGACAGCAATCCCGGAGCTGTCCCCTTCTGACCTTATAATCGACAGAGCCCACAGACTCCCTCATCCTCCTAAGATCGCTTCGGACGTCCCAAGAGATACCATTCTAAGGATCCATTTTTTCCAAACCAAAGAAAAAATCATCAATTACCTCAGAGAGAACAAGTTCTTCCCTGATCCTTACAAAGACCTGAAAGTCTTTCCGGACCTTTCCAAAGAGACATTAGAAGGCCGCAAAGAATTCAACAATGTCACCTCATTCCTCAGGGACAAGGACATACCCTACAAATGGGGCTTCCCACTAAAGTTGCTAGTGAACTTTAAAGGTCGGATCATTCCAATTTACTCACCTAGAGATGGAATGGACTTCATCCACTCTATCAAAGATACCTACACTAGAGCCAAAGATTGAAAAAGTCATTAATGCCACTGTTGGGAGATTGCTGATTAGAATTTTCTGCTTTAGGATGTTGTCCCTGTTTCTTTTCCACAGGAGTTTCCCGTCGAGAGTGGTAGCATCCTTCTGGATCTACCTGTCCATTCATTTTACGTTGTTAAAAAGGATTAAACATTTTTTCTTTCTTGCAGGACCAGACGCTATTGTCTGATAACTGTTTACTAGTAAAGTTAAGTTGAAATTGTTACTATTATTTGTTAATACCCTAAGTTCTAAACAACCTCACATCTTTATCTTTTAGTCACTCAGCAAAACACAAAATGGAGCTGAACTTAATTTCATATAATGTCAGAGGGCTCAACAACCCAAGAAAAAGACACGCACTGTGGGGAGAGCTGATCGAGTCCAAGGCCAACATTATCTGCTTGCAGGAATCCAAATTCCTGCAGGATAATCATCCCTACTTTAACCACCATAAATTCCCGCATATATTTGAAGCGTGCAACACAAAGAAAAGAGCAGGAGTCGTAACAATGATTGATAGCTCAACCCCGTTTGAGGCTTTGGGGGAATTCAAAGACGAAAAAGGCCGCTTCCATATACTTATATGTAAAATTAACGAGCAAGAGTGTACAATAACAAACATTTACGCTCCAAATGTAGGCCAAACCCCCTTCCTGAACAAAGTCATGAAAAAAGTCGAAGAGGTCAGAAGAGGTAATTTGTTTCTGCTGGGCGACTTCAACGTCACCCCGGATAATAAACTAGACTCGTCTTCCAAAAATAGGCCCGCCACTGACTACCTCAACACCTGGTTAGACAAAAACGAATTATTTGATTGCTTCAGATGCCTAAACGCCAATTCTAGAGAATACACACACTTTTCGGACAGTCACCAAACAGCTTCTAGAATAGACTTAATTGTTACAGACATATACTCCTTGACAAAAATCAAAGAAATCTCAATTGGAGATAGAACAATCTCAGACCACGCCCCAGTTTCCGGGAAAATCATAATAGGCCCCTCCCTTCTGAATGCCAGACTATGGAGATGCAGCGCTAAGATCCTACACAATCCAGCTAATAAAATTACAATACAAAATGCCATAAACAATTACTTTGAGGTCAATAAATCAGAGTCAACTAATCCCTGCATCAACTGGTGCGCCCACAAAGCGGTAATCAGAGGAGTGCTGATGGGAATAGCCTCCAAAGAAAAAAAGGAGTCTAGAAAAAAAATTCAAGACCTCTCAAATAAAATTCGGACAATAGAAAATAATCTACTCAACAATACCATATCCTCCCAAAACACTCAAAACGAGCTTTCCAATCTAAGAACAGAACTCAGAGAGACTTTATTCTCGCCATACGACAACATTGTAAAAATATCAAACTACAAATTTTACATATCCCACAACAAACCAACTAAGTATATGGCTAACAAAATAAAAAAAAATAGAATCAACAATAGAATCAGTAGAATCAATAGACTAGATGGGATGGGCAAAACCTCTCACCCAAAGGAGATAGCAAACGAATTTGCAGCATTCTACTCCAAATTATATAACATAAATCCCCAAATAAATGACCCTACAGACAAATTGGATAAAATAGATAAAATCAAAGAGTTCCTAAAACAAATAAACCTCCCTGCCCTAACTCCAGAAGAACTCACCGCCCTCAATGCCCCCATTACGCCTGACGAAATAGAAAATGTCATCAAAGAGTTTGGTCTTCACAAATCCCCAGGCCCGGATGGATTTACAAATGCCTACTATAAAGCTTTCTCAAATAATCTTTCCCTACATCTGGCAGACACATTTAATTATATCTTCCGAGGCGGCTCCTTCCCTGTGGAGATGCTAGTGGCCACAGTATCGGTGATTCCCAAATCAAAAGGAGACCCTGAGGCCATGGAGAACTTTAGGCCTATCTCTTTAATAAATGTAGATGTCAAGATCTATTCAAAAATTCTTGCAGATAGGATCGGTATGGTTATCCCAAGATTGATACCAAACGATCAGATGGGATTTGTGAGAGGTAGGCAACCAGCAGACGCAACCAGAAGAATCATCAACATCACAAGCTGGGCTAGGAGACAAGGAATTCCCACTACACTACTGTCGCTCGACGCCGAAAAGGCCTTCGACAGAGTTAACTGGACCTTCCTGAATGAATGCCTAGACAAATTCGGCTTTGACAAACTAATAATATCACGTATAATGGCCCTATACTCCGATCCTAAGGCCAGCGTCTACTATAATTGTCAAATTTCAAACCCCTTTAGTATCAGAAATGGTACTAGACAAGGTTGCCCTCTCTCACCAATACTATTTAACTTAGCTATTGAACCATTAGCCGAAATAATAAGATCCAACAATAAAATCTCAGGTATCTCCACACCCACTAGACATCACAAAATTTCACTCTTCGCAGATGACATCATATTATCCCTCTCCAACCCAGAAACCTCTATTCCCGAAGCGCTGCAGAATATAGAAAGTTACTCCACACTATCAAACTTTAAAATAAATGAAACCAAGGCCAATATACTTGCAATAGGCCTAAACAAAGACCAAACCCAAATCATAAAGAACTCAACAACCTTGAATTGGTGTGATAAAGAACTCACATACCTAGGCATCATAATAAACAAATCAATTAAGGGGACAGTAAAATCAAATTTTAACCTACTAAAAGTAATACTGGACAAAGAAATCCTAACACACAGGGACAACACACTGACATGGTGGGGCAGAGTGCTAACAATGGGACTATTCACCCTACCTAAACTTCTCTACATCCTCAGATGCGTTCCCTTGCCATTTCCAGATATCAGCCTCACCCACCTACAGTCACAAATAAAAGCCTTCATTTGGAACTCAAAAAAACCTAGAACTGCCACCCAAATTCTTTACAAAAGAAAAATCAACGGAGGGATTAACATACCAAACATCAAAGCCCATTATCACACCTTGCTTATAAAACAGAGTACCCACTGGCTACAGAGCTCTAGCCCGCCAGTATGGTTAGACCTGGAAACAGCACTAAATAATAATCGCCACCCGAAATCGGTCAACTGCAAAACAATATTTGGCAACTTCCCAAACTCAGTATCGCAACCCCTATTCCAGGCAATAGCCACAGCCTGGAAGAAATTATCATACCAAAAAAAAAGACCAAAACACTCAGCTATTCTAAAAAACATCCCCATCTCACTGGCTTACTCCATAATCGACCAAACCCTCCCAAAAATTTGGGCAGATTCAAAAATAAAGAAAATTGGGGATATACACACAGGGGAGGCCTTCATAAGCTTCCAAACTCTGAAAAGTAGATACGGCATCCACTCATCTTCCTTCCTCGAGTTCCTGATACTTAAAAAAAACATTGCGTCTTTCATGGGGAATAGACCTAAACTATCAGAAACATCCATCAAACTTCTAAGCAATACAAGACACTACATATTTTGGAGCCACAAATTTATATATAACAACTTCAACTCAGATTCTAATCTTTCCAAGAGCCCCCCAATGACTAAGTGGGAACAAGACATAAAAAACACATACAGCATCGATGAATGGGAAGAGGCTTTTACCACTTCCTACAAATCCACCCTTTCAATGTCTCTTCAAGAGACTCACTTCAAAGTAGTTTCAAGATGGTACTACACCCCCAGCAGATTGGCACACATGGACTCTATAAATTCTGCTCAATGCTGGAGAGGCTGTGGCCAGAGGGGTGACATAATACACATATTTTGGAGCTGCCCAGCGGTAAACCCCCTATGGAAGAAAATTTATAAAGAGATAATTGACAAACTTACCATTGAACCTTTTGATCTGAAGTCCCAGAGCGCTTTGTTGTCTCTTGGACTCGGTCGGCTCGACCATAATCTGAAACTATTGGTGATACACATATGCTTAGTGGTAAAAAAAACTTCATTGCCTTCCTTTGGAAAACTCAACAAACCCCATCAATAAAAGACATTATTTCAAGAATCTCTCTGCATAGATCCCACGAGTTCCACTTCGCAATTACAAACAACCAATGCTCAAAATTCGCAAAAAAATGGTCCAGATGGGACCAGCAATTCCCTTTACCTATCACTTGAAACAACAGACCTGTTCATGCTCCATTCGTTAACCATAGAAAGTACCCCTGTCCTTAACACTTTCGTTGACTCATAAAAAGTCAAACAACGTGATGTTTAATGTTTCTACTGTTCTTACACACGACTTTGACTATATTAGAAATGTACATAGTTCCTGTATTATTATATTCCATGCATTTCAAATGTGAAAGCAGAATTGTTATCCCCCCCAGTCGTTAGGGGGTATGTCTTTTCCATTTTCCATACCCTTTCCCTCCCCCCCCCCTCCCCTCCCATCTCTCCCCTCCCCCGTCAAAAATGGAAATCTAATAAAATATTTTGAAACCAAAAAGTCAAATGGCGCTCCTTCGCTTCCGAGCCCTGCCGTGCCCCCAAACAGTGGTTTACCCCCACATATGAGGTATCAGCGTACTCAGGACAAATTGGACAACAACTTTTGTGGTCCAGTTTCTCCTTTTACCCTTGGGAAAATAAAAAAATTGTTGCTAAAAGATCACTTTTGTGACTAAAAAGTTAAATGTTCACTTTTTCCTTCCATGTTGCTTCTGCTGCTGTGAAACACCTGAAGGGTTAATAAACTTCTTGAATGTGGTTTTGAGCACCTTGAGGGGTGCAGTTTTTAGAATGGTGTCACTTTTGGGTATTTTCAGCCATATAGAACCCTCAAACTGACTTCAAATGTGAGGTGGTCTGGGGTCACATCCCCAGAACAATAAGATGCAGGGTCCTTCAGAGGTTTGCAGCTGTGCATAAGCCATCCTGTCGACCACCTCTATCCACTGCACACAAGCAGAAACGGCTCCAGTGGGCCAAACGATACATGAAGACTGACTTCCAAACTGTTTTGTTCACCGATGAGTGCCGTGCAACGCTCGATGGTCCAGATGGATGGAGTGGAGGATGGCTGGTTGATGGACACCCCATGAAACCATGGCTAAGGCGCCAACAAGGAGGAGGTAGAGTAATGTTTTGGGCTGGAATCATGGGGAGAGAGATTGTCGGCCCCTTTATGATCCCTGAAGGGGTAAAGATGAACTCCATAATCTATGTAGAGTTTCTAAAACAACACTTCCTGCCATGGTTCAAGAGGAAGAACCGTGCTTTCCGCAGCAAGATCATTTTCATGCATGATAATGCACCGTCTCATGCTGCAAAAAACACATCTGCATCTCTGGCTGCTATGGGCATAAAAGAGGACAAACTTATGGTGTGGCCATCATCTTCCCCTGACCTCAACCCCATTGAGAACCTCTGGAGCATCATCAAAAGGAGTGTCTATGATGGCGGGAGGCAGTTCACATCTAAGCAACAGCTCTGGGAGGGTATTCTGTCCACATGCAAAACAATTGAAACAGAAACCATCCAAAAACTGACAAATTCAATGGACGAGAGAGTTCAGAAGCTTCTTTCGAACAAGGGGTCCTATGTGCAAATGTAACATCACCTAGAATAAAGTTTTCACTTGAAAACTGTTTGATTTCATTTTGTAATAAGCTGATAATGCTTATAACTTCACAATTGACCATTTTTTAGTTTAAAATAAAAAAAAAGGTTGAAATTGTTGCTGTGCATAATAATTTGGAACATGCATTTTGAGTGTTTATTTTTTTTAAAAAGATACTGTTTTCATAGGCAGTTTGTTCCAAAACATTACAATTATACTAGAATAGTAGATGACTGGAAAATAACAATGACTGCAATTCAGATAGGTAATTAAGAGAAAATATGAGGAAATATTATTTGCATAATAATTTGGAACACAGTGTAAAGATTGATTTAGGCTGAACTGGATGGACAAATGTCTTTTTTCGGCCTTGCTAACTATGTTACTCTGATTTGTCCTTTCTGTCTGACCATTGATTTCAGGGTGGTTGTGTCATGCACAGTGTAAGAGAGACTAAGCGCAAAAAGGAAATAACACCAACTCCCAACAGGAAGTTGGGAGTTATGAGTTATAAACACCCAGATCCAGGTGACACCATTAACGTTGGGGGAGGTGGCCACTAGTCTGCAAGGCCAACCGCTGAGAACTTCTGCGACAGATGCAGTGCTACTGTCTGCAGCCTCTGGCACACCCGTGACAGTAGTCCCCCTTCTACGAGTGGCCTCTAGACACTCAGGACCAGGTTTCTCGGGATAAGAGGTGTGAAATAAACTATCCAGCCTGGGAGCATTCACCTCTGATGCCGAGACCCACATCCTTTCCTCTGGACTATAATCCTTCCAGTCCACCAAGTATTGTATGGAACGACATTGGAGACGAGAATCTACAATTCTTGAAATCTGAAACTCCAGATTTCCATCAACCATTATCGGGGGGCTGCAGTAGGGGTAAGAGCTCAAGAGGTTCCACATATTTCTTGAATAACGACCTGTGGAAGACATTGTGGATTTTAAGAGTCTGAGGTAGCTCAAGATGGAAACTGCTGGATTAATAATGTTAGTTATTTTATAGAGACCAATAAATCTAGGTCCCAATTTCTAAGAAGGAACCCTCAACCTGATATTCCTGGTCGACAACCACACAAAGTTATTTACATTCAGGTCTGGACCTGGCACACGTTTTCTGTCAGGCATATGTTTGTACTTGTCTCCAGTATTCTTCAAATTACTCAGAACCCCCCCAGCCACACTGAGAATGATGAAGCAAAATGTTCTTCTTCAGGAACTCCCAAAGTCCCTACCCCGCTAAAAGTACCGAACTGTGGATGGTAACTGTATGCACCAAAGAACAGTGACCTGCCGGTAGATTCCTGACGGTGATTATTGATGGCAAATTCTGCCAATGGTAAGTAGGATGCATAACCATCCTGATTTTTGGCGACAAAACATCTGAGGTAGGTCTCCAAATTCTGGTTAACGTGCTCGGTCTGTCCATTCAACTGGGGATGGAAGGCAGAGGAAAATGACAGCTGCACGCCCAGTCGAGAACAGAAAGCCCTACAGAACTTGGAAACAAATTGTGTCCCCCAGAGGGAACCCCGTGAAGCTTCACTATCTCATTTACAAACACCTGAGCAAGAGTCGGAAATGCCGGTAATGCAACAAAATGGAAAACCACAGTCTTGCCCGCAGATATCGGTAGGTCAGTAATAAAATCCATGGACAAGTGTGTCCATGGTCTGCTGGGAATAGGCAGCAGAAGAAGAGTACCAGACGGATGGGTATATGATACCTTAGAACGTGCGCAGTCACTAAAATAAGATACCTGTTCAACCACATCCCGATGCAACCCCGGCCATCAGATTTTTATGGTCCGTTAGTAATGGGATGGACAGCCCTCTCCAACCAATGTCGCCATTCTTCAAATGCCAATTTAATCGCCAAAAGTTCTCTATTGTCCACATCATAATTTTTCCCCGTCGAAGACAATTTCTTAGAAAAGAAAGCGCATGGATGCCATTTACCCAGGGACGGACCCTGAGACAACACAGCCCAATCTCCACCTCTGACGCATCAACCTCCACAATAAAGGGTTGGGAAACATAGGGTTCACTGAGTATAGGGGCCATGGCAAAACAGCTCTTTAGGGAGGAAAAAGCCTGCAGGGTGGCATCTGACTATTTTAAAAAATCAGACCCGTTCCTTATCATGTCAGTAAGGTGTTTCACAACTACATAATAATTTTGGATGAATTTTCTGTAAAAATTAGTAAAGCCTAGAAAACGTTGTAGAGACTTCAGGTTCTGGGGACGGTCCCAATCAAGGAAAGCATGGACCTTCTCTGGATTAATCTGAAAACCCGAAGATGACAACAGGTACCCCAAAAACTGTACCTCCTGGATGGCAAAAACATATTTTTCTAGTTTGGCATATAGTTTGTCATCCCTTAATATTTGAAACACCTGTTTAACATTCCCCCGATGTGTCTCAAAATCCGGTGAGTAAACCAAAATATTGTCCAGATAGACCACCACAAACCTGCCCACCAAATGATGGAAAATAGCATTAATGAAAGGTTGGAAAACGGCAGGTGCATTGGTCAGACCGAAAGGCATGACCAGACTCTCGAAATGACCCTCAGGGGTATTGAACACCATTTTCTATTCATCCCCTTCGCAGTTATGTCGGACCGAGGTCTGTCTCTAATGTATAAGGATGGCTCTAAAAGGATACCAGCAGAAATATGCTAGAAAAATAACCCCCTGCTATAGATGCTTCATTATTATTATTACTGTTGTGAAATTGGATTTTGGGCTCCCCCGGTGGCCACTGGTGGAATTGAACTTGTGTGCATCATCCCCTCTGTTCACCTGTTCCCATCAGGATGTGGGAGTCGCTATTTAACCTTGCTCCTCTGTCACTTCCATGCCGGTCAACATTGTAATCAGAAGCCTTTCTGTGCATGTTCCTGCTACCAGACAACTTCCAGCTAAGTCGGACTTTTGTCCTTGTTTGTTTTTTGCATTTTGTTCCAGTTCACAGCTGCAGTTTCGTTTCTGTGTCTGGAAAGCTCTTGTGATCTGAAATTGCCACTCTGATGTTATGAGTTAATACTAGAGTCTTAAAGTAATTTCAGGATGGTGTATTGATAGGGTTTTCAGCTGACCATGAAAGTACCCTTTCTGTCTTCCTGCTATCTAGTAAGCGGACCTCGATTTTGCTAAACCTATTTTCATACTACGTTTGTCATTTTCATCTTAAATCACCGCCAATATATGTGGGGGCCTCTGTCTGCCTTTCGGGGAAATTTCTCTAGAGGTGAGCCAGGACTATATTTTCCTCTGCCAGGATTAGTTAGTCCTCCGGCCGGCGCTGGGCGTCTAGGGATAAAACGCAGGCTACGCTACCCGGCTACTGTTAGTTGTGCGGCAGGTTTAGTTCATGGTCAGTTTAAGTTTCCATCCTTCCAAGAGCTAGTTCCTATGTATGCTGGGCTATGTTCTCTTGCCATTGAGAACCATAACAGTTTGACCGGCCCACAAAGGGTTAAATTAATTGGCAGAGAAAGGAGAGAAAAAAGAAGTCTGCTGAAAATTTTTTTTTTTTTTTTTTCCTTCAGTTCTGAGTGTGCTTTCAATTGAATCACTTGCAAGTCTGCCTATATTGCAGCCTTCCTCTCTCTCTCTCCTTCTAATCCTGGAATGGCTCTGTGTTCACCTGTTTAAAATGGATATTCAGAGTTTAGCTGCAGGTTTGAATAATCTCACCACGAAAGTTCAAAATTTACAAGATTTTGTTGTTCATGTTCCTATATCTGAACCTAGAATTCCTTTGCCTGAATTTTTCTCGGGGAATAGATCTTGCTTTCAAAATTTCAAAAATAATTGCAAGTTGTTTTTGTCCCTGAAATCTCGCTCTGCTGGAGATCCTGCTCAGCAGGTCAGGATTGTGATTTCCTTGCTCCGGGGTGACCCTCAAGATTGGGCTTTTGCATTGGCTCCAGGGGATCCTGCGTTGCTCAATGTGGATGCGTTTTTTCTGGCCTTGGGGTTGCTTCATGAGGAACCTCATTTAGAGCTTCAGGCGGAAAAAGCCTTGATGTCCCTATCTCAGGGGCAAGATGAAGTTGAAATATACTGCCAAAAATTCCGTAAATGGTCTGTGCTTACTCAGTGGAATGAGTGCGCCCTGGCGGCGAATTTCAGAGAGGGTCTCTCTGATGCCGTTAAGGATGTTATGGTGGGGTTCCCTGTGCCTGCGGGTCTGAATGAGTCCATGACAATGGCTATCCAGATCGATAGACGTCTGCGGGAGCGCAAACCTGTGCACCATTTGGCGGTGTCTACTGAGAAGACGCCAGAGAATATGCAATGTGATAGAATTCTGTCCAGAAGCGAACGGCAGAATTTTAGACGAAAAAATGGGTTGTGCTTTTATTGTGGTGATTCAACTCATGTTATATCAGCATGCTCTAAGCGTACTAAGAAGCTTGATAAGTCAGTTTCAATTGGCACTTTTCAGTCTAAGTTTATTCTATCTGTGACCCTGATTTGTTCTTTATCATCTATTACCGCGGATGCCTATGTCGACTCTGGCGCCGCTTTGAGTCTTATGGATTGGTCCTTTGCCAAACGCTGTGGGTATGATTTAGAGCCTCTTGAAACTCCTATACCTCTGAAGGGGATTGACTCCACTCCATTGGCTAGTAATAAACCACAATACTGGACACAAGTAACTATGCGAATTAATCCGGATCATCAGGAGATTATTCGCTTTCTTGTGCTGTATAATCTACATGATGTGTTGGTGCTTGGATTGCCATGGCTGCAATCTCATAACCCAGTCCTCGACTGGAACGCTATGTCTGTGTTAAGCTGGGGATGTAAGGGGATGCATGGGGACGTACCTTTGGTTTCCATTTCGTCATCTATTCCCTCTGAGATTCCTGAATTCTTGTCTGACTATCGTGACGTTTTTGAAGAACCTAAGCTTGGTTCATTACCTCCGCACCGGGAGTGCGATTGTGCCATAGATTTGATTCCGGGTAGTAAATACCCTAAGGGTCGTTTATTTAATCTGTCTGTGCCTGAACATGCTGCTATGCGAGAATATATAAAGGAGTCCTTGGAAAAGGGACATATTCGTCCTTCGTCATCTCCCTTAGGAGCCGGTTTTTTCTTTGTGTCTAAGAAAGATGGCTCTTTGAGGCCGTGTATTGATTATCGGCTTTTGAATAAAATCACGGTTAAATATCAATATCCGTTGCCACTGCTGACTGATTTGTTTGCTCGCATAAAGGGGGCCAAGTGGTTCTCTAAGATAGATCTCCGTGGGGCGTATAATTTGGTGCGAATTAAGCAGGGGGATGAGTGGAAAACCGCATTTAATACGCCCGAGGGCCACTTTGAGTATTTGGTGATGCCTTTTGGCCTTTCAAATGCCCCTTCAGTCTTTCAGTCCTTTATGCATGACATTTTCCGTGATTATTTGGATAAATTTATGATCGTGTATCTGGATGATATTCTGATTTTTTCGGATGACTGGGACTCTCATGTCCAGCAGGTCAGGAGGGTTTTTCAGGTTTTGCGGTCTAATTCCTTGTGTGTGAAGGGTTCTAAGTGCGTTTTTGGGGTTCAAAAGATTTCCTTCTTGGGATACATTTTTTCCCCCTCTTCCATCGAGATGGATCCTGTCAAGGTTTGGGCTATTTGTGATTGGACGCAACCCTCTTCTCTTAAGAGTCTTCAGAAATTTTTGGGCTTTGCTAACTTTTATCGTCGATTTATTGCTGGTTTTTCTGATGTTGTTAAACCATTGACTGATTTGACTAAGAAGGGTGCTGATGTTGCTGATTGGTCCCCTGCTGCTGTGGAGGCCTTTCGGGAGCTTAAGCGCCGCTTTTCTTCCGCCCCTGTGTTGCGTCAGCCTGATGTTGCTCTTCCTTTTCAGGTTGAGGTCGACGCTTCTGAAATCGGAGCTGGGGCGGTTTTGTCGCAAAGAAGTTCCGACTGCTCCGTGATGAAACCTTGTGCTTTTTTTTCTCGTAAATTTTCGCCCGCCGAGCGGAATTATGATATTGGGAATCGGGAGCTTTTGGCCATGAAGTGGGCTTTTGAGGAGTGGCGTCATTGGCTTGAGGGGGCTAGACATCAGGTGGTGGTATTGACCGACCACAAAAATGTAATTTATCTTGAGTCCGCCAGACGCCTGAATCCTAGACAGGCGCGCTGGTCGTTGTTTTTCTCTCGGTTTAATTTTGTGGTGTCATACCTACCGGGTTCTAAGAATGTTAAGGCGGATGCCCTTTCTAGGAGTTTTGAGCCTGACTCCCCTGGTAATTCTGAACCTACAGGTATCCTTAAGGATGGAGTGATATTGTCTGCCGTTTCTCCAGACCTGCGGCGGGCCTTGCAGGATTTTCAGGCGGATAGACCTGATCGTTGCCCACCTGGTAGACTGTTTGTTCCTGATGATTGGACCAGTAGAGTCATTTCTGAGGTTCATTCTTCTGCGTTGGCAGGTCATCCTGGAATCTTTGGTACCAGGGATTTGGTGGCAAGGTCCTTCTGGTGGCCTTCCCTGTCACGAGATGTACGAGGCTTTGTGCAGTCTTGTGACGTTTGTGCTCGGGCCAAGCCTTGTTGTTCTCGGGCTAGTGGATTGTTGTTGCCCTTGCCTATCCCGAAGAGGCCTTGGACGCACATCTCGATGGATTTTATTTCGGATCTTCCTGTTTCTCAGAAGATGTCTGTCATCTGGGTGGTGTGTGACCGTTTCTCTAAAATGGTCCATTTGGTTCCCCTGCCTAAGTTGCCTTCTTCTTCCGAGTTGGTTCCTCTGTTTTTTCAAAATGTGGTTCGTTTGCATGGTATTCCGGAGAATATCGTTTCTGACAGAGGAACCCAATTCGTGTCTAGATTTTGGCGGGCATTCTGTGCTAGGATGGGCATAGATTTGTCTTTCTCGTCTGCTTTCCATCCTCAGACTAATGGCCAGACCGAGCGGACGAATCAGACTTTGGAGACATATTTGAGGTGTTTTGTGTCTGCAGATCAGGATGATTGGGTTGCTTTTTTGCCTTTAGCGGAGTTTGCCCTCAATAATCGGGCCAGCTCTGCCACCTTGGTGTCTCCTTTTTTCTGTAATTCGGGGTTTCATCCTCGATTTTCCTCCGGTCAGGTGGAATCTTCGGATTGTCCTGGAGTGGATGCTGTGGTGGAGAGGTTGCAGCAGATTTGGGGGCAGGTGGTGGACAATTTGAAGTTGTCCCAGGAGAAGACTCAGCTTTTTGCCAACCGCCGGCGTCGGGTTGGTCCTCGGCTTTGTGTCGGGGACTTGGTGTGGTTGTCTTCTCGTTTTGTCCCTATGAGGGTTTCTTCTCCTAAGTTTAAGCCTCGGTTCATCGGCCCGTACAAGATATTGGAGATTCTTAACCCTGTGTCCTTCCGTTTGGACCTCCCTGCATCTTTTTCTATTCATAATGTTTTTCATCGGTCATTGTTGCGCAGGTATGAGGTACCGGTTGTGCCTTCCGTTGAGCCTCCTGCTCCGGTGTTGGTTGAGGGCGAGTTGGAGTACGTTGTGGAAAAAATCTTGGACTCCCGTGTTTCCAGACGGAAACTCCAGTATCTGGTCAAATGGAAGGGGTACGGTCAGGAGGATAATTCTTGGGTGACTGCCTCTGATGTTCATGCCTCCGATCTGGTCCGTGCCTTTCATAGGGCTCATCCTGATCGCCCTGGTGGTTCTGGTGAGGGTTCGGTGCCCCCTCCTTGAGGGAGGGGTACTGTTGTGAAATTGGATTTTGGGCTCCCCCGGTGGCCACTGGTGGAATTGAACTTGTGTGCATCATCCCCTCTGTTCACCTGTTCCCATCAGGATGTGGGAGTCGCTATTTAACCTTGCTCCTCTGTCACTTCCATGCCGGTCAACATTGTAATCAGAAGCCTTTCTGTGCATGTTCCTGCTACCAGACAACTTCCAGCTAAGTCGGACTTTTGTCCTTGTTTGTTTTTTGCATTTTGTTCCAGTTCACAGCTGCAGTTTCGTTTCTGTGTCTGGAAAGCTCTTGTGATCTGAAATTGCCACTCTGATGTTATGAGTTAATACTAGAGTCTTAAAGTAATTTCAGGATGGTGTATTGATAGGGTTTTCAGCTGACCATGAAAGTACCCTTTCTGTCTTCCTGCTATCTAGTAAGCGGACCTCGATTTTGCTAAACCTATTTTCATACTACGTTTGTCATTTTCATCTTAAATCACCGCCAATATATGTGGGGGCCTCTGTCTGCCTTTCGGGGAAATTTCTCTAGAGGTGAGCCAGGACTATATTTTCCTCTGCCAGGATTAGTTAGTCCTCCGGCCGGCGCTGGGCGTCTAGGGATAAAACGCAGGCTACGCTACCCGGCTACTGTTAGTTGTGCGGCAGGTTTAGTTCATGGTCAGTTTAAGTTTCCATCCTTCCAAGAGCTAGTTCCTATGTATGCTGGGCTATGTTCTCTTGCCATTGAGAACCATAACATATTACTATGCTTTGTTATTGCTATCAATCTGACAATCGATCTGCTTCATCCTCAGGTATGTCTGCTGGCTGCAACCCCAATCCCATCACCATCACCCAACTCTCCTGATCCTTCTCACCCTGTATCTGTCTGCTATTCCTGGTATGTCCGCTGGCTGCAACCCTAATCCCATCACCGTCACCCAACTTTCCTGATCCTTCTCACCCTGTATCTGTCTGCTATTCCTGGTATGTCCGCTGGCTGCTAGTACTGTTTTTTTTTTCTTCCCCTGCATGTTTTCTCACCTTAATGCCTTGATGCCAACACATAGTTGGCTTTATATTTCCATTTGGATCTGACTATTTCCTGTTTGCATTTTCCCTTCTGACTTCTAATTTATCCCCTCCTGTGTCTTTGATCAGTCTCCCTGCTGCTCCTCCCTCCTGATCACACCTGGCCTATTTCATGTGCACTCGGTCGCCCGTCATGCATAGCAGAGTGCGACAAATCAGTAGTCAACCCTGGCACAATAACATCACTAAAAAGCTTCAGCAAGTATCCAAAATTGCAGAACGGCGTTGTGAGAGAACACATTTGCAAGATGATTTCACTGCACTCAAACAAGCAACACTCGCATTCAAATCAGCTCTCACCTCTGCTAAACAGGTCTACTATACATCCCTCGTATCTTCATTATCCCACAACCCCAAACAGTTGTTCAACACTTTTAACTCCCTCCTCCACCCACCACTGCCCCCTCCGAGTTCCCTAATCGTTGCCGAAGACTTTGCCATGCACTTCAAAAATAAGATAGACCAAACAAAGCAAGTTTTTGTTGTCAAACCACCACAACCCCTTTGTATACCAGACCAATGCCCTAACCCCATAACTTCCCTCTCCAAAATCACTGAAGGGGAGCATTCTCATCTTATCTTCAAATCACACCTCACCACTTGTGCGCTTGACCCCATCCCATCCCACCTCCTCCCCAACCTCACCACCACACTAATCCCATCCCTAACCCATCTCTTCAATCTATCACTAACCTCTGGTACCTTCCCCTCTGCTTTCAAACATGCCACAATCACACCTATCCTCAAAAAGCCATCCCTTGACCCAAGCGCTCTGTCCAGCTATCGCCCCATATCTTTGCTCCCATTTGCTTCCAAACTCCTTGAGCAGCACGTCCATGCTGATTTTTCCTCTCACTTTGCATCTAACTCTCTCTTTGACAACCTACAATCTGGTTTCCGACTCCACCATTCAACTGAGACTGCCCTGACCAAATTACTAACGACTTACTTACAGCCAAAGCTGTCCTCTGCCTTCGACACAGTTGACCACTGCCTCCTACTACAGATCCTCTCTTCCTTTGGTGTCAAAGACCTTGCCCTATCTTGGATCTCCTACCTTACCAACCACACATTTAGCGTTTCCTACTCCTATACTACCTCTTCATCTTGCCCCCTCTCTGTTGGTGTCCCTCAAGGCTCTGTCCTAGGACCCTTACTCTTCTCAATCTATACACTCGGCCTGGGACAACTCATGAGGTCCTATGGCTTCCAGTACCAACTATATGCTGATGACACTGAGATCTACCTCTATGGCCCAGACGTCACCTCTCTGCTGTCCAGAATCTCAGAGTGTCTATCAGCCATATCCTCCTTATTCTCCTCTCGCTTCCTCAAGCTCAATGTGGACAAATCTGAACTAATTATCTTTCCTCCATCTCGCATATCTTCCCTACCTGATCTATCTATCAAAATAAATGAATTCACGCTTCCCCTGTCCCCAAAATCCGCTGCCTCGGAGTAACCCTTGACTCTGCCCTGTCCTTCAAACCGCACATCCAAGCTCTTGCCACCTCCTGTTGTCTCCAGCTCAAAAATATTTCCAGAATCTGTCCTTTCCTCAACTCTCACTCTACCAAATTGCTTGTGCATGCCCTAATTATCTCCCGCCTCGACTACTGCAACACCCTCCTTTGTGGCCTACCTTCTCTCGCTCTCGCACCCCTCCAGTCCGTCCTTAACTCTGCTGCCCAACTAATTAATCTCTCTCCTCGCTACACTCCTGCTTCCCCTCTTTGCAAATCCCTTCACTGGCTCCCAATTTCCCAGCGTATCCAGTATACACTACTAACACTGACCTACAAAGCCATCCATAACCTTTCTCTTCCACATATTTCCAAACTAATCTCTCAATATCTTCCCTCACGTAATCTCCGGTCCTCCTTCTCTCCTCCATGCTTATTCACTCCTCACCCAATCACCTCCAAGACTGGAATATCCCCCATCCTCTGGAATTCTGTGCCCCAACACATCCGGTTATCCACTACATTTGGATCCTTCAAAAGAAACCTGAAAACCCACCTCTTCAAGAAAGCTTACAACTAGTGATGAGCGAGTGTGCTCATTGCTCGTGTTTTCCCGAGCACGCTCCGACCTCCGAGTATTTGTTAGTGTTTTCATCAGATTTAGTTTTCATCATGGCAGACGAATGATTTACAGCTATTAGCCAGGCTGAGTACATGTTGGGGTTGGTTAGGGAATTCCCACATGTAATCAAGCTGACTAATAGCTGTAAATCATGCTGCTGAGGCGATGAAAACTAAATCTCCGAGCAGTCATAAGTACTCAGAGACCACCCAAGAGTGCTCGTGAAAACCCGAGCAACGAGTACACTCGCTCATCACTACTTACAACCTGTAATGACCACACGTTCACCTCAACACCATCGGAGCTACGGCAACCTCTGACCTACTGTCTCCTTCCCCATAATCCTGTAGAATGTAAGCCCGCAAGGGCAGGGTCCTCTTCCCTCTGTACCAGTCTGTCATTGTTAGTTTGTTTACTGTGATATTTGTATTTTGATGTAACCCCTTCTCATGTACAGCACCATGGAATTAATGGTGCTATATAAATAAATAATAATCCCCTTCTCTGATTCTAACCAGGTTGTAGGCCCCCTTAAATCCAATTTGGAGAACACCTTAGCTCCCATGACCTGGCTGAACAGATCTGGAATCAGAGAAGAGGGTATGGATCTCAGATGGTGAATTAATTCCTGGAAATCTAAACAGGGGCGTAGACTGCCATCTTTTTTCTTCACAAAGAAGAACCCTGCCGCAACGGGCGAAGATGAGAGTCGGATATGTCCCGTCTCCAGACTTTCTGCAATCAAAACCTTAAACAGTTCTCATGGCAGTAATCTCCCCACTCAACGATCTCCCTGGCATGCCAATCACCAACCAGGGAAGACCCAATACAAATGGGGTGGGAAGCCCATCCAGGAAATAGCAAGGAATTATCTCACAATGTATCGACCCCACCCTCAGTCTTAAATTATGTACAATCTGAGTCAGAGCTTTCTGTGCAACTGGCGCTGAGTCGATGGCGAAGATGGGAATGGGCTTAACTAAAGTACAGCAAGCCAGCCCATGAGTTCTAGAAAACTCAGCATCAATCATGTTGACTCCAGCTCCACTATCAAACACAGAAATCACCTCGGTTTTGCTCTACATCACCACCTCTGCTGTCAGAGCAAACCGGGAAAAGCAGGTTGACGATAAATGCACCCCTTGCTTATTCAACTCAAGACTACCAAGGGTTAAATGAGTCTCCTTTTGCTTAGGCATCAAAGGACAGGCCCCAATAAAATGTCCCTTTTTTTCCATAAAAAAAAACACACTCCTTTCTTTTTGCGAATCTCTGGGGAAATGTATGATGCAGAGGCACCCCTAATTGCATTGCATGGCTTCTCCTCCTTCCCCAGAACTGGTTCACTGCTTGACCGCTCCCCTGACAAAAGGGCAATACCCTGAAAAAGAGGCTCCTGAGAAAGTGGTCTTACCCACCTATCCTGAAGGCGTCTATGAACACATATAGCCAATGACATAGCAGCCTCCAAGGATTCAGGGGTTTCATACACTGCCAAAGCATCATTCAACCTTTCAGTAAGGCTGGTTTCACATTTGCGGTTGTGTCTGCAACCACAAATGCACGAAAAACCACATGCAAATGCAGCATTTTTTATCCGCATCAGCTTATGCATGCGGTAAAAAAACAAAATATTTGAATGCGTTTGCAGTTTTTATGCACATGAGTTGTAAAGGTGAAAAATTTACCAGGAGAAAAATCTAGATAAACAGACACCACCAATGGGACACCAATGGGCGTGTCTCATGGGATTTCTTTATATAGACTCTTTGTACAGCTGAAATCTTCAGATTTTGCTCCTGTATCCTGCATCACGATGGATCTTCGCATGGAGAGCTTTTATTTCAACCTGGATTTGGATATAAAGCTGTTTCTTGCCTTTGCGTTTGCTTGTGAGCAACAAAGAAACGGAGAAGACAGCGTCGGCGTTTTTGGAGACACCCCATTATCGAAGTCCGAGAGAGCTGTGGAGCCTACCTCAATCTATACGGCGAGCTCCATGCCAACCCGGAGAAATTTGTGGAATAAACCTGGATGTCTCAAGAGACCTTCCAGGATTTACTTGGTCATGTCCAAGGAGCCATCAGGAGACAGGACACCCAGCTCCGTAGAGCGATTCCTGCTGAGGAACGTCTCCTGGTCACATTAAGGTACGTAATATTTTAAAACAAACGTCTGTCATAATTATTATTGTTCTGCCATGTATTGTTTTTTCCTTTATGTGTTTTGCAAAACCCCATCATAAATATTATTGTTTGTAATTTTTTTCTTTCTCCGTTTGGCAGATTCGTAGCTACCGGAGAGAGCTTATCATCGTTCCATTTTCAGTACCTGCTAGAAATTTCCACTTTGTCTGGAATAGTTGCGGACACCTGCCGTACTTTGTGGAACGTTCTCCAGGATGAATTTATCCCCCTACCCACTGCGGAAATGTGGCTGGAAATTTTCAAACAATTCTGGCGAGTGTGTAATTTCCCCAACTGTTTGGGAGCAGTGGATGGAAAACACATTCAGATTACCAAACCGGCCAGAACTGGATCCAAGTACTTCAACTACAAAAAATATTTTTCTGTAGTGCTCATGGCGATTGCAGATGCTGTCACTTTGTCGCCGAGGACATTGGAGCTTTTGGCAGTGGCAATGACTCCCAGACTTTTAAAAATTCAGACGTGGGCCAATGCTTGCATGGAAAACATTTTAATTTCCCCCTGCCACGACCTCTTCCCAACACTGAAGGCCCGCCAAGGCCATTTGTTATGGTTGGGGATGAGGCCTTTCAGATGTGTGAAAACCTACTGAAACCATACTCCAGTCGGGACTTGAACCACACCAAAAACATTTTAACTACAGACTGAACAGGGCACGAACAACTGTTGAGTGTACCTTTGGGATTCTTGTCTCCAAATGGCGCATTCTTGGAACAGCCATTAATCTAAAAATGGAGACAGTGGATGAGGTTGTCAAAGCCTGTGTGGTTCTGCATAACTACATAATGGCTAAAGAGCGACCCAACATTGAACTTGATGAACCTGTTTCAAACCCATTGCCAGATTACCGTCATCTCCCTCTGCGGTCAACAGTAGAAGTTGCCCAAGTGAGGGACCAATTTGCTGCCTACTTGGTTTCTGATATCGGACGTGTGGCATGGCAAGATGAAATGGTTTAATAAAATGTTCTGCTGTGTTTGTGTATGCACCTGTAATGTTAAAATCTTCCTGTATTGTTTGGTGTAACTAAAAACCTGCATTGATACCTGTACCGAGTGCCCTCTGTCTTTAATCCACTTGGAGTTAAGTCTATATATATTTGGACAGAGACAACATTTTTCTAATTTTGGTTATAGACATTACCACAATGAATTTTAAACAAAACAATTCAGATGCAGTTGAAGTTCAGACTTTCATCTTTCATTTGAGGGTATCCACATTAAAATTGGATGAAGGGTTTAGGAGTTTCAGCTCCTTAACACGTGTCACCCTGTTTTTAAAGGGACCAAAAGTAATTGGACAATTGACTCCAAGGCTATTTCATGGACAGGTCATTCTCAATTAAGCAGATAAAAGGCCTGGAGTTGATTTGAGGTGTGGTGCTTGCATTTGGAAGGTTTTGCTGTGAAGTAAACATGCGGTCAAAGGAGCTCTCCATGCAGGTGAAACAAGCCATCCTTAAGCTGCGAAAACAGAAAAAACCCATCCGAGAAATTGCTACAATATTAGGAGTGGCAAAATCTACAGTTTGTTACATCCTAAGAAAGAAAGAAAGCACTGGTAAACTTATCAATGCAAAAAGACCTGGGCACCCACGGAAGACAACAGTGGTGGATGATCGCAGAATAATCTCCATGGTGAAGAGAAACCCCTTCACAACAGCCAACCAAGTGAACAACACTCTCCAAGAGGTAGGCGTATCAATATCCAAATCTACCATAAAGAGAAGACTGCATGAAAGTAAATACAGAGGTACAGAGGGTTCACTGCACGGTGCAAGCCACTCATAAGCATCAAGAATAAAAAGGCTAGACTGGACTTTGCTAAAAAAAAACATCTAAAAAAGCCAGCACAGTTCTGGATGAACATTCTTTGGACAGATGAAACCAAGATCAACCTCTACCAGAATGATTGAAAGAGAAAAGTATGGCGAAGGCGTGGTACAGTTCATGATCCAAAGCACACATCATCTGTAAAACACGGTGGAGGCAGTGTGATGGCTTGGGCATGCATGGCTGCCAGTGGCACTGGGTCACTAGTATTTATTGATGATGTGACACAGGACAGAAGCAGCCGAATGAATTCTGAGGTATTCACAGCCATACTGTGTGCTCAGATCCAGCCAAATGCAGCCAAACTGATTGGTCGTCATTTTATACTACAGATGGACAATGACCCAAAACCTAAAGCCAAAGCAGCCCAGGAGTTTATTAAAGCAAAGAAGTGGAATATTCTTGAATGGCCAAGTCAGTCACCTGATCTAAACCCAATTGAGAATGCATTTCACTTGTTAAAGACTAAACTTCAGACAGAAAGGCCCACAAACAAACAGCAACTGAAAACCACTGCAGTGAAGGCCTGGCAGAGCATCAAAAAGGAGGAAACATAGCGTCTGGTGATGAGTTCAAGACTTCAGGCACTCATTGCCAACAAAGGGTTTTCAACCAAGTACTAGAAATGAACATTTTATTCAAAATTATTTAATCAGTCCAATTTTGGTCCCTTTAAAAACAGGGTGGCACATGTTAAGGAGCTGAAACTTCTAAACCCTTCATCCAATTTTAATGTGGATACCCTCAAATGAAAGCTGAAAGTCTGAACTTCAACTGCATCTGAATTGTTTTGTTTAAAATTCATTGTGGAAATGTCTATAACCAAAATTAGAAAAATGTTGTCTCTGTCCAAATATATATGGACTTAACTGTATGATGTCAGTGCTATGGTAGGTGACTTCTGATTCGATCCAGCGTCTCTTAAGTCTGCAGTATCTATTGGACGCAGAATGAAGAGATGATGGAGGTAATACAAGGCATATCTATACTCACAAGGCCAGGTGTCAGAAATAGTTAATTCAGGATGCTGGGTTTTGTGCATCCTGAATTCACTATTTCTGACACCTGTCCAGGTGAGCATAGATATGCCTTATATTACCTCCATCGTCTCTTCATGCTGCGTCCAATAGATTACGCAGACTGAAGAGATGCTGGAGAAAATTCAAGTCATATTTGTTTTTGACAACTCATAGCTCCATGACAGACACAAGAAGCAAAGCTGCAGTGTTCAAGTTGTGTCAGTCCTGGAGATATGAGGCAGTAAAAAGAGACAAACTGGACATCAGACACATTGAGAGGTGAGGGGGAGGGAGTGAGAGAGTCCGCTGTTTTTTTTCTTCTTCTCCTGTGTTCTGCGCTGCTGTCTTCTGGGGAGCGTTGGCGTGGTGTCTTCTGGCGGCATGGTGCGGGTGGACGGCCTGGCAGGATCCTGGTGCTGCTGCTGTGGCCTGGTGCTGGTGGACGGCCTGCCAGGGTCTGGTTGCTGCGGCATGTTGGTGGTGGTGGAGGAGTCCAAGCAGGAGCAGCACTCGGCATGGTTGTGGTGGGGGACTGTGCAGAAGCACTCGGCATGATGGGGGCGCTGTAGTGGTGTGTAGTGTAGTGGTGCTTGGAATGGTGGTGGCAGTGCAGTGGTATGCAGCAGAACTCGGTATTGAGGTCAAGCGTGTCAGTGTTGGCAGAGGTGGAAATGCCCCCACTGACTGCTGCAAGTACCGAGTCTGCTGCATAGACTGCATGTAAGCAGCATTGCAGGCTTGCATGACATTGAGCTGGAGATCAGGAGTAAGGTGTTACAACATGCCCTGTTCTATTTGATTATAAAAATGATGTGCTGGTCTCTGGAGGTTGGCTTTCAGATGTTCAAGGCGTTGGTTAAAAACCTGGAAAAGTGTAGTAACAGGGCTAAAACCACTTTCCAGTCTGTCTCCCAGCGCCTTGAGGCCATTCTGGAAGATCGAGCTCAAGTGAATGAACTCGGGCATGAGTGTCCTGTCCGAGGCCTTTTGCCACTGGCAGGAATACCCCGAAAAACCAGTGGTAGACGCCTGGGACAGGGGAACACCTGATGGACCAGCTTCCTGGTCTCCAGTCTGTGTTGCCGGCCCACTTGCTGCTTCGCTGGTGGATGGCTGGGACGGGTCCGTGGCTGTTCGAAGAAGGACCACTCCAGATCCAGGTTGGAGGGTGCTGCCCCAGGTTCTGTAAAAAGAAACGAAAAACATTAGTACCAAAAATTTACAATAGTAAAAGCACCAACTCCTGTGGACTAGAAAAATACAGATTAGGGAATACAACACAATTCAATACACCACAAAAATACTTACGTTCTCTGGGCAAGGACGGGTCTAAAAAACGCCAGCATGCGGTGATATTTGTATTTTCTCATCCTTGCTGCAGTACCACTGTGAACCTGGCTCTCCTGACAAAGGTCCTTGTTAAAGCGATCCTTCATCGAACGCCAAAGGGTTCTGACTTTGTTCACTGTGAAAAAAAGAAAAAATTGCTAGACAATACACTTTCACCCAGGATCACACAACTGTGTGTGATGGAAGAAACTCGGAGGAGTTTATCGCATCACACACAGTGGTGTGATCCCAGCCAAGGTCAATGCCGCATCACACAACATTTAAATGCTTACAAAATTCCTTGTGGACCCGTGGCATGGTGTTGTCCCAGCCATCCATCATCGCTCGGGCCACCTCATTCCACAGCCGCCGGATCACCACATTGTCTGAGTGCAGCTGAACTCGGGTGTCCCACAACGGGACTTGCTCCTCGACCAGGGAAATTAGGAGGTCATTATCGAGGAGGTCTTCATCCTGTTCTGGAACCTAAAAAAGAAAGAAAGGCATTAATGTTGTAAAGATAAGAAAAAGAAAGAAAACAAGAGATACAGGAAAGAATAAGTAAAGTCAAGAAAAAAAATAGTAGTCAAGACAAAAAAGGGAAGATAGAAGCAAAGTGAAGAAGTAAAAAACAGGCGAGAATATTACAGTCAGGAAAAATAAACAGAGTACAATCAGTCAAGTATACTTACACCAAACAAAGCAAGATTTCCAGCTCCAGGACGTAAATATAAAAATATTAAATCTTTATTCCATACTTTAAAATAGCAAAGGCTGACAAAAAAAACGGAGAAAACATCACGACAGTCATAACTGAACGTGTTTCGAACACTAGGTTCTTAGTCCTCAGTACAAAGAGAGGCAGGTCACATTTCCTTATGTGAAACCTCCACAGGAAAGGAATAATTAACACACCCAAGAAAAAAAAAAAAAAAAAAAAAAAAAAAGTGAATTTAACCCCTTCACCCCCAAGGGTGGTTTGCACGTTAATGACCGGGCCAATTTTTACAATTCTGACCACTGTCCCTTTATGAGGTTATAACTCTGGAACGCTTCAACGGATCCCAGTGATTCTGACATTGTTTTCTCGTGACATATTGTACTTCATGATAGTGGTAAAAATTCTGTGACAGTACCTGCGTTTATTTGTGAAAAAAACGGAAATTTGGCGAAAATTTCGAAAATTTCGCAATTTTCCAACTTTGAATTTTTATGCAATTAAATCACCGAGATATGTCACACAAAATACTTAATAAGTAACATTTCCCAGATGTCTACTTTACATCAGCACAATTTTGGAACCAAAATTTTTTTTTGTTAGGGAGTTATAAGGGTTAAAAGTTGACCAGCAATTTCTCATTTTTACAACACCATTTTTTTTTTAGGGACCACATCTCATTTGAAGTCATTTTGAGGGGTCTATATGATAGAAAATACCCAAGTGTGACACCATTCTAAAAACTGCACCCCTCAAGGTGCTCAAAACCATATTCAAGAAGTTTATTAACCCTTCTGGTGCTTCACAGGAATTTTTGGAATGTTTAAATAAAAATGAACATTTAACTTTTTTTCACAAAAAATTTACTTCAGCTCCAATTTGTTTTATTTTACCAAGGGTAAGAGAAGAAATTGGACCCCAAAAGTTGTTGTACAATTTGTCCTGAGTACGCTGATACCCCATATGTGGGGGTAAACCACTGTTTGGGCGCATGACAGAGCTCGGAAGCGAAGGAGCGCCATTTGACTTTTCAATGCAAAATTGACTGGAATTGAGATGGGACGCCATGATGCGTTTGGGGAGCCCCTGATGTGCCTAAACATTGAAACCCCCCACAAGTGACACCATTTTGGAAAGTAGACCCCCTAAGGAACTTATCTAGAGGTGTGGTGAGCACTTTGACCCACCAAGTGCTTCACAGAAGTTTATAATGCAGAACCGTAAAAATAAAAAATCATATTTTTTCACAAAAATTATCTTTTCACCCCCAATTTTTTATTTTCCCAAGGGTAAGAGAAGAAATTGGACCCCAAAAGTTGTTTTACAATTTGTCCTGAGTACGCTGATACCCCATATGTGGGGGTAAACCACTGTTTGGGCGCATGGGAGACCTCGGAAGGGAAGGAGCACTGTTTTACTTTTTCAACGCAGAATTGACTTTTCAATGCAAAATTGACAGGAATTGAGATGGGACGCCATGTTGCGTTTGGAGAGCCACTGATGTGCCTAAACATTGAAACCCCCCACAAGTGACACCATTTTGGAAAGTAGACCCCCTAAGGAACTTATCTAGATGTGTTTTGAGCGCTTTGACCCACCAAATAAAAAATCTTTTTTTTTTCCCCACAAAAATTATTTTTTAGCCCCCAGTTTTGTATTTTCCCAGGGGTAACAGGAGAAATTGGACCCCAAAGGTTGTTGTCCTATTTGTCCTGAGTACGCTGATACCCCATATGTTGGGGTAAACCCCTGTTTGGGCACACGGGAGAGCTCGGAAGGGAAGGAGCACTGTTTTACTTTTTCAACGCAGAATTGGCTGGAATTGAGATCGGACGCCATGTCGCGTTTGGAGAGCCCCTGATGTGCCGAAACAGTGGAAAACCCCCAATTATAACTGAAACCCTAATCCAAACACACCCCTAACCCTAATCCCAACAGTAACCCTAACCACACCTCTAACCCTGACACACCCCTAACCCTAATCCCAACCCTATTCCCAACCGTAAATGTAATCTAAACCCTAACCGTAACTTTAGCCCCAACCCTAACCCTAACTTTAGCCCCGACCCTAACTGTAGCCTTAACCCTAGCCCCAACCCTTGCCCTAACCCTAGCCCTAACCCTAGCCCCAACCCTAACCCTAGCCCTAACCCTAGCCCTAACCCTAGACCTAGCCCTAACCTTAGCCCTAACCCTAGCCCTAACCCTAGCCCTAACCCTAGCCCCAACCCTAGCCCTAACCCTAGCCCTAACCCTAGACCTAGCCCTAACCCTAGCCCTAACCCTAGCCCCAACCCTAACCCTAACCCTAGCCCTAATGGGAAAATGGAAATAAATACATTTTTTTTATTTTTCCCTAACTAAGGGGGTGATGATGGGGGGTTTGATTTACTTTTATAGCGAGTTTTTTAGCGGATTTTTATGATTGGCAGCCGTCACACACTGAAAGACGCTTTTTATTGCAAAAAATATTTTTTGCGTTACCACATTTTGAGAGCTATAAATTTTCCATATTTTGGTCCACAGAGTCATGTGAGGTCTTGTTTTTTGCGGGACGAGTTGACGTTTTTATTGGTAACATTTTTGGGCACGTCACATTTTTTGATCGCTTTTTATTCCGATTTTTGTGAGGCAGAATGATAAAAAACCAGCTATTCATGAATTTCTTTTGGTGGAGGCGTTTATACCGTTCCGCGTTTGGTAAAATTGATAAAGCAGTTTTATTCGTCGGGTCAGTACGATTACAGCGATACCTCATTTATATTATTTTTTTATGTTTTGGCGCTTTCATACGATAAAAACTATTTTATGGAAAAAATAATTATTTTTGCATCGCTTTATTCTCAGGACTATAACTTTTTTATTTTTTGCTGATCATGCTGTTTGGTGGCTCGTTATTTGCGAGACAAGATGACGCTTTCAGCGGTACCATGGTTATTTATATCTGTCTTTCTGATCGCGTGTTATTCCACTTTTTGTTCGGCGGTATGATAATAAAGCGTTGTTTTTTGCCTCGTTTTTTTTTTTTTTCTTACGGTGTTTACTGAAGGGGTTAACTAGTGGGCCAGTTTTATAGGTCGGGTCGTTACGGACGCGGCGATACTAAATATGTGTACTTTTATTGTTTTTTTTTATTATTTAGATAAAGAAATGTATTTATGGGAATAATATATATATATTTTTTTTCATTATTTTGGAATATTTTTTTTTATTTTTTTTTACACATTTGGAAATTTTTTTTAAACTTTTTTACTTTGCCCCAGGGGGGACAATACAGATCGGTGATCTGCCAGTTTGCATAGCACTCTGACAGATCACCGATCTGAGAGAAGTGGAGGCTGCTTCACAGTGCCTGCTCTGAGCAGGCTTCTGTGAAGCCACCTCCCTCCCTGCAGGACCCGGATCCGCGGCCATCTTGGATCCGGGTCTGGAGCAGGCAGGGAGGGAGGTAAGACCCTCGCAGCAACGCGATCACATCGCGTTGCTGCGGGGGGCTCAGGGAAGCCCGCAGGGAGCCCCCTCCCTGCGCGATGCTTCCCTGCACCGCCGGCACATCGCGATCATGTTTGATCACGGTGTGCCGGGGGTTAATGTGCCGGGGGCGGTCCGTGACCGCTCCTGGCACATAGTGCCGGATGTCAGCTGCGATAGGCAGCTGACACCCGGCCGCGATCGGCCGCGCTCCCCCCGTGAGCGCCGCCGATCGCGCTGGACGTACTATCCCGTCCGTGGTCATGGGGGCCCACCCCACCTCGACGGGATAGTACGTCCGATGTCAGGAAGGGGTTAAAATCCAAATCTAGAACAGGACAAAAACATGCGAGGTGGGGACAGAGAACGAACATTACGAGACAGGGAAGCCTTTTGGATTTTAAATCTTAATTCTAGGACCCCTTTAGGATTAAATCTCAGAAAGGAAATTATGCTATTTTACTAATATTGATTGATCTTATGTATTCCTGTTTTTTTTTCTCCATGTATTTTAACAATTGTCCATGTATTTGTTATTTTTTCTTGTTTTTGTTACTTGTCATTCTTTTGCTACTGTTATTTCCTTGGTTATTTTGCTGTCCTAGATTTGGATTTTAAATTCACTTTTTTTTTTTTTCTTGGGTGTGTTATTATTCCTTCACCTGTGGAGGTTTCACATAAGGAAATGTGACCTGCCTCTCTTTGTACTGAGGACTAAGAACCTAGTGTTCAAAACGCGTTCAGTTATGACTGCCGTGTGATCTTTTCTCCGTTTTTTTTGTCAGCCTTTGCTATTTTAAAGTATGGAATAAAGATTTAATATTTTTATATTTACGTCCTGGAGCTGGAAATCTTGCTTTGTTTGGTGCTTCATCCACGTCACAGAGGAGACGTCTTTTCCCTGCTCGGATGCTATAACCACAGCTTTTGAACTTTCATGGGTGAGCTGAATAATTCTGTTTTTTTTCTAAGTATACTTACACGCCTTCTTGCCACCCGAACTTGTGCTGGTTGCTCTCGCTCTGCCTCCGCTGCAGTGGAAGAACTGTTCTGATAAAGAAAAAAAAAATGAGGCCACGTGTATATGTGACAGAATACTTACCAATCAGTAGGGAATGTACTCACTTCACTTTCCTGTGCAGCACGTTCAGGGGCAGGGCGCTCCTCAGAAGAAGACATTATGAATGCTGCAAGAAAAAAGAGACAGAAATTAGTACATACTAAAGATAGAAAAAAGAACAGACAGACATTCGCTTTTAAACTCCTTTTAGCCAAAGTTGTTGTTCTTCAGAGGGGAAGAAGTTCCACTCTGGTTCCAAGTCTGTAGAGTAGTGGACTGCCAGTGCCCACACCTTCTTTTTATCTATCTTTGTGTGGGGGGTGGCTAATCAGTGTCTAGACAGGTTTACTCTGGAAAAACACATGAAAACGCTAGCGAACGCGTGTGCTTGCATACGCCTGCGTTCCCATAGACTGTAATCCATTTTTACAGCATCCGCAATCGCCATGAGAACAATGGAAAAGTATTTTTTATAATTGAAGTACTCGGATCGGAGGATGGTAGTTTAAGGGAATCCATCAGCAGGTTTTTGCTATGTATTCTGAAGACAGCAGGAGAAAGAGGCTGAAACACAGAATTCTGGGATGTGTCACTATTCAAAGTTCATGTTTACTACTGTGAAGCATTTTTCAATAAGAGATTATCATTGCCTACATTAGTGTGGCAACGCCCCCTCCTGTGATAAGCAACATACTGTCTATAGATATTGTATACTGAGAGCCTGCTGTGGGCGGGGGCAGCTTTCTCAGCTCTGCTTCAGTCTAAATCTAAAAACTCTGTTTGTGTCAGAACTGCTGCACCCAGCAATCTAAGTGATAGATCGTTGGATTCAGCTTCTCTTCCTTTGGATCGGAGACCCCACGGTGTGACATATGGTCCCGATCGTTGCCATGGAGACCCGATGTCGTCATGACGACATCCAGGTCACCAGACCTAGGAAACTTGGTGATCATGCCCAGTGCATGCATCCCCATGCTGTAGAAGCGATCAGCCTGCAAAAAACGATAGTCCCATAGTGGGACAAAGCAAGAAAGTTAGAAAAAAGTAAAAAAAAGTTTATAAATAATTGTAAAAATAGGTTTAAAAAATACTAAAAAACAAATTCATTGTATCTGTAAATAAATATTTGAATGAAAAAAAATTTGAACAATAAAAGTACACATATTTGGTATTGCCGTGTCCGCAATGACCCGATCTATAAAACTGTCTCACTAGTTAATGCCTTTAGTCAACACCATAAAAAAAGGCAAAAAACAATGCTTGATCATCATACTGTAGAACAAAAAGTAGAATAAACCACGATCAAAAAGACAGATATAAACATGGTACCGCCGAAAACGTCATCTTGTCCTGAAAAAAACAAGCTGCCACACAGCTTCATCAGCAGAAAAATAAAAAATTTGTAGTTCTCAGAATAAAGCGATGCAAAAATATTTATTTTTCCATAAGTTTTTATTTTACAAAAGCGCCAAAACATAAAAAAGATATGAGATATCGCTGTAATTGTACTGCACTGAAGAATAAAACTGCCTTACCAATTTTACCACACACGGAACAGCATAAACACCCCCCAAAAGAAATTCCCGAATTGCTGGTTTTTGTTCATTCTGGCACCCAAAAATCGGAATAGAAAGCGATCAAAAAATGTCATGTGCCAGAAAATGGTACCAATAAAAACGTGAACTCGCCCTGCAAAAAACAAGACCTCACATGACTCTGTGGGCCAAAATATGGAAAAATTATAGCTCTCAAAATGTGGTGATGCAAAAACTAGTTTTCGCAATAAAAAGCATCTTTTAGTGTGTGACAGCTGCCAAACATAAAAACCCGCTATAAATCTGGTATCGCTGTAATCGCACCGATCCAAAGAATAAAGTCGCCTATTTATTTATACAGAAAGGAGTAAAAAAAATAAAATCAATTCTTCACATGCTGTTGATTTTTTCATTCTGCGTCCCAAAGATCACAGTAAGCCTCAGTGCTGAGTGCTTACATCGGGGTTTCCATGTAAATCTCTGAAATACCTGAATCAGACTGAACCCCTGGCAGAAGATTCCCTATAATGAAGCAGATGGAGGCACTGTGGAAACCGTGTGATCTGTGATCCGGCGGTGTCCGCCTTTATAGGATTGTATAAAAGTGCCGTTGGCCACAGTTTTGTGCACTTCTGAAAAGAAGGACACCGCTGAACATAGGCCAGACGGAGTCCAGAGTAACTCTGCTGCCTCATTATAGTGAATTTCATCTGAATCATGTCACTAGGAGATTTAGGGTACGTTCACACAGGACTTTTTTGCTGCTTTTTTTTATGCTAATTTAGGTGCGTTTTTTTGGTGCGTTTTTGGTGCGTTTTTTGGGTACGTTCACACAGGACTTTTTTGCTGCAGATTTTTGCTGCAGATTTTTGCTGCTTTTTTTATGCCAATTTTCAGCTGCTAGGACACCTCACAATGGCTCTTCACACCTTACTACCAGGAACTCCCTCACAATAGATCACAATCAGGACACCTCACAATGGCTCACAATGGCTCTTCACACCTCACTACCAGGAACTCCCTCACAATAGATCACAATCAGGACACCTCACAATGGCTCTTCACACCTCACAATGGCTCACAATGGCTCTTCACACCTCACAACCAGGAACTCCCTCACAATAGATCACAACCAGGACACCTCACAATGGCTCTTCACACCTCACAATGGCTCTTCACACCTCACAATGGCTCACAATGGCTCTTCACACCTCACTACCAGGAACTCCCTCAGAATAGATCACAACCAGGACACCTCACAATGGCTCTTCACACCTCACAATGGCTCTTCACACCTCACAATGGCTCACAATGGCTCTTCACACCTCACTAACCACACCCCTAAGCTCTTGGCTGTGAGATCCCTTCCTGCTGGCCATGATTTTCTGCACAAAAAACGCAGCAAATAATGCTACATGCGTTTTTTTCAGCGTTTTTTTTCATCACCCATTCAAGTCAATGGGTGAAAAAACGCTGCAAAAACGCAGCAAAAACGCTGAAAGAAGTGACATGCCCTATGTCCAAAAAAAGCAGCAAAGCAGAAAAAACTGATCAAACAAAAAACCAACGTGTGTGCATGAGATTTCTGAAATCTCATAGGCTTTACTGGTACTGTAAAAAGCAGCTGAAAATTAGCATAAAAAAAGCAGCAAAAAAAAGCAGCAAAAAAGTCCTGTGTGAACGTACCCTTAGATGGAAATCCTAAAGTAAGTGCTCAGTGTAGAGAGCCAGATAAATGTGATCCTAAACGTTATCTAAAATGTTCCCAGTATAAGCTTCAACTCAATCCACAAAAAAAGCAAACGCTCACTTGGGTCCGTCTTCTGTTAATGGAAATATAGCGGGCTTCCACGTTACTGGTAGCACAAAGGGTCTGGAAAAGCGAAATGGCTCCTCACATGTCAAAAGAAATTCAGCAAATTCTGCGCTCCCAAATCCAAATGCCCCCTCCATTCTGAGCCCCACAGTGTACCTAAACCACATATTGCATCCACGTTTGTCATTTCTGAAGCGATGAGAGCCCACCTAACTTATATGTGAATGCCTCCAGAAGCACGAGCTGGGCATAACATACTGGTGACAACAACAGTTTGCAATTTTCACTTGGCATTATTCATTGCTGCTTGTTTCTGGTAAATATCCATGAACTCAAAATCGTCACTACACCTGTAGATAAATGTCCCAAGGGTTATAGTTTCCAAAATGGGCTCACTCGAGGATGGATTCTGTTCTAGCAATTATGGGTTTTGTATATGGAGTCTGCAAAACTGTTCTAGGAACATCTGCGTTCCAGGAGGCAAATATCGCTCCATGCCTCCCGAGTCTCTCCGTATGGCTAAGTAGTACTGTAGAGCCACATATGGGGTATTGCCACGTTCAGTAGAAATTGTGGGACAAATTGTGGTGCTATTTTTACCCACTTCTTGTGTGAAAATGTAAAATCTGGGGCTAAAACTAAATTTTGGTGGTAAAAATGTAGTTATTTTGTCTTCACTGCCCAATGGTATAAACTTTTGTGATACACCCGTAGTGTCAATATGATCACTGCACCCCTAGATGAATTCATTGAGAGGTGTAGTTTGTAAAATGGGGTCACTTATGGGGAGCTCTGCTGTTCTGGTACCTCATGGGCTCTCCCGGTGGGTCACGGCACCTGCAAACCATAACAGTAAAATCTTGCCCTCCTTGCTTTCTGAGCTTTTGCACTGTGCCTGAAAAATATTACCCGATTACATGTAGCATATTGGCGCACTGTCGAAAAAATAGACCTCAGTTTGTTGTAATAAAAATTCTTATTAGCCCTTAAAAAAAATAAAAACTTAGGGCAAAAACAACATTTTAGTGGTAAAAATGTAATTTGTTCTTTATTCACAGCTCAGTGGTATAAAACTCAGTGAGGCACATGTGGTGTTAATATGATCACTGCACCCCTAGATGAATTCATTGGGGAGTGTAGTTTGTAAAATGAGATCACATATACGGGGTTTCTGTTGTTCCTTCACCTCAGGGGTTCTGCCAATGTGACATGGCACCCTCAAACCATTCCAGCAAAATCTGAAGTCCAACATGGCGCCTCTTCCCTTCTGAGCTTTGCACTGTGCCTCAAAAGCAGTATTCCCCCACATATGAAGTATCGGCGTTCTCAGGAGAAATTGCACAACAAATTATATGGTGCAATTTCTCCCGTTTGCCTTATGGAAATGAAAATTTGGGGCTAAAATAACATTTTTGTGAGGAAAATGTGGGTTAGTTAAAAATTAACTTTTAATGTGTTCATTTAAAATAGTATACCAAAGGTAGTGACAAAAATATATATATAGGACTCACAATATATCACATTCCAAAAGAAATGCCAATTAAACCACGATACCACAGACCTTAATCTGTAAAGGGTCTTAGTACACAATTCTCTCGACAGTTGAAGAGAACTAAACAATTTCACACCAAATGTCTTTCAGTAAACCAAAATAAATGTAAACAATGTATACTCTCCATACAAACACCCAATGCTGGGTATGATGCAATAATTCCTTTCAATGGTTTCTGAATGGTGCGTTAAGCAACACAAAAGGGGAAAGAAGTGAACAGTCTCACCCTATTGTCATAATAGGTAAGACGGTAACCGTTTATATCTGGTGCTATGTCTGGGGAGATGGCACATTCTCAACCATACAAATACCCCATCACTAAATGTCACCAGTTCTCATAGAAACTCCAAATAAATAAAGTATACTTCCCTACGCGTTTCGTTTTCTTATACTCATCAGGGGAAGGTTCCTGTGTCCCTCCATTCATGTGGGAGGTTTGTCCAAAAAGTAAGGGTGCTGTGACGGTCTTACATGTCTCTTACCGGCTGCTGTCAAATAGCCCACCCGCTCATTTCTGTGTCCCATAATCAGGCGTCACTTCCTGTACGTCAGCTGTGAGGTGCACAGCTGAACCGCACACATCATTTCCGGTGACGCGTACCCGGTGTTTCCATGACAGCACATGGCTGAGCCGTAAATATCAATTCTGGTCGAAGCGTCTATGTCATTTAGTGACTACCGGAGTCCTCCTAATAGAAGCGCTGTGCTGGAACATTAAGTAGGGGTCAATAGTTTTTCAATTCATAGTGCGGCCCTGGGATACGAGACTTAGGCCACGTTCACACTTTGCGGCGTCCCTCTGCGGGTTCTCCCGCAGCGGAATTGGTAAATCTGCAGGGCAAAACCGCTGCGGTTATCCCTGCAGATTTATCGCGGTTTGTTCCGCGGTTTCCGCTGCGGGATTACTCCTATACTATTGATGCTGCATAAGCAGCAATATGCAGCATCAATAGTAATGTTAAAAATAATAAAAATTGGTTATACTCACCCTCTGACGTCCGATCTCCTCGGCGCTGCACGCGGCGCTCCGGTTCCAAAGATGCTGTGCCGAGAAGGATCTTCGTGACGTCACGGTCATGTGACCGCGGCGTCATCACGGTCATGTGACCGCGACGTCACCGCAGGTCCTGTTCGCACAGCAACTCTGACCGGCCGGCCGCGTGCAGCGCTGAGAGGTGAGTATAACATGATTTTTTATTTTTATTCTTTTTTTTTACCCCAAATATGGTTCCCAGGGCCTGGAGGAGAGTCTCCTCTCCTCCACCCCGGGTACCACCCGCACATTAACCGCTTACTTCCCGCAACGAGGGCACAGCCCCATGCGGGAAGTAAGCGGTTCAATGCATTCCTATGGGTGCAGAATCGCAGCGATTCTGCACAAAGAAGTGACATGCTGCGGGTTTTAAACCGTTGCGTTTCTGTGCGGTTTTTCCCGCAGCATGTGCACAGTGGTTTGCGGTTTCCATAGGGTTTACATGTAAATGGAAACGCTATGGAAACTGCTGCGGGCCCGCAGCATCAAAATCGCCGCGGTTCCGAGGTAAAAACCGCAAAGTGTGAACATGGCCTTAATGTTCCAGCACAGCGCTTCTATTAGGAGGACTCCGGTAGTCACTAAATGACATAGACGCTTCGACCAGAATTGATATTTACGGCTCAGTTATGTGCTGTCATGTCCTGTCATGGAAACACTGGGTACGCGTCACCGGAAATGACGTGTGCGGTTCAGCTGTGCACCTCACAGCGGACGCACAGGAAGTGACGCCTGATTATGGGACACAGAAATGAGCGGGCGGGCTATTTAACAGCAGCCGGTAAGAGACATGTAAAACCGTCACAGCACCCTTACTTTTTGGACAAACCTCCCACACGAATGGAGGGACACAGGAACCTTCCCCTGATGAGTATAAGAAAACGAAACGCGTAGGGAAGTATACTTTATTTATTTGGAGTTTCTATGAGAACTGGTGACATTTAGTGATGGGGTATTTGTATGGTTGAGAATGTGCCATCTCCCCAGACATAGCACCAGATATAAACGGTTACCGTCTTACCTATTATGACAATAGGGTGAGACTGTTCACTTCTTTCCCCTTTTGTGTTGCTTAACGCACCATTCAGAAACCATTGAAAGGAATTATTGCATCATACCCAGCATTGGGTGTTTGTATGGAGAGTATACATTGTTTACATTTATTTTGGTTTACTGAAAGACATTTGGTGTGAAATTGTTTAGTTCTCTTCAACTGTCGAGAGAATTGTGTACTAAGACCCTTTACAGATTAAGGTCTGTGGTATCGTGGTTTAATTGGCATTTCTTTTGAAATGTGATATATTGTGAGTCCTATATATATTTTTGTCACTACCTTTGGTATACTATTTTAAATGAACACATTAAAAGTTAATTTTTAACTAATTAATCACACCCTGCTTTTTCGTACAATATTTTTTGATTGGTGGTCACAGCCTTCTAAAGACTTTTTTGAATAGGGCATGGCTGGTTTTCTAACTAGAGGGATTAATACTGACTCTTGGGTGGCAGAAGCGAAAGAGGTCTTTTCAGACCATAATTTTGTACAGCCCAAGTATACACCTACCTATAATAATGCCTTTAAAGAACTAACAAAAATTTACAAAAACCAAATTGCAAGTTGGTGGGAGGTTCAGAGTCTCGAGAATTATATTAAAACAGGCATAGTTCCCCGCCACTTAAGAATATCATTACAACCAGGCTTCCGATATAGGAGCTCCAATCTAAATGAACAGTGGGAAAAAGAGGCCACTTTGAGTTCACTGAGATTCATGAATCTTCTTTTGGAAGAAGAGAAAAAAACATTGGAAGTTTTGAATGAAAACCTCAGAGAACAAATCGAAATAACGAAAAAATTCTCAGCAGAACCGGATTTCTCCTCTAAAGAAACCACCTTACAAAATTCTGTGGAACGATATCAGTTCCACTTAAAAGAAAGAAAGCATCACAATTTTGTAAGGGATTTACAGGAGTTCAAAGAAAATAAGGCCTATCAACTCCAACCCAATAGGCATCCGGGTAGGATTTTTGAAACAGACATTTCATCCACGGATACAGACGTATCTGACCCTGACACACGTCCAAAAAACATCAGAGGGAGACAGAGAGGGAGGGGGAATCAAAGGGGACGCCTGAATGATAGATCAGGAGGTGCTCATTTTTTAGACCTAGACTACTTCCTGAGGAACAGGTCCAACCCCAACACAAATTAATACAACCCTTAGCCCCCCAAGTGATCAACCTCTCATCTAAAATTCTAAGTGACTCAGAGATAGGGATCTTGAATAAAGGTCTAAATTTCATACCTACCTCGAATTTAAAATTTTTGACAGTGTTAAAGACCTCCATCTTTTTACATGAAAGCTTAAAGGGCCACTGTCACCCCCTCCAGCCGTTATAAACTAAAAGAGCCACCTTGTGCAGCAGTAATGCTGCAGTCTAACAAGGTGGCTCTTTTAGTTTTTGCTTCTGTTATTCCCTCAATAAAGCGTTTTATAATTTTCCCTAAATACCTGTCTTTGTACCTGGAGGCAGGTCCGAAGCCTCCTCTGTGAAGCGCCCAACTGCTGCCACTCATCTTCTGGGGCGATGGTCACCGCCCCCTGCGCGCTGTTTTTCTTAAATCCGGCGCCTGCGCTGTGCGTGCCTGCCTGGGGCAGGCGCAGTGTTCATTGGCCATCATCGCTCAGATGCCGGGTTCCTGACTGCGCCTGCTCGGGTAGTGCGGCCACCCTGTTACTGAATCCCCGCCCCGCACTGTGTTATGCATTATGCACAGTGCGGGCTGGGATTCCCCGCACTGTGCATAATGCATAACACAGTGCGGGGCGGGGATTCAGTAACAGGGTGGCCGCACTGCCCGCGCAGGCACAGTCAGGCACCCGGCATCTGAGCTATGACGGCCAATGAACACTGCGCCTGCCCCAGGCAGGCACGCACAGCGCAGGCGCCAGATTTAAGAAAAACAGCGCGCAGGGGGCGGCGACCATCGCCCCAGAAGAGATGAGTGACGGCAGTTGGGCACTTCACAGAGGAGGCTTCGGACCTGCCTCCAGGTACAAAGACAGGTATTTAGGGAAAATTATAAAACGCTTTATTGAGGGAATAACAGAAGCAAAAACTAAAAGAGCCACCTTGTTAGAATGCAGCATTACTGCTGCACAAGGTGGCTCTTTTAGTTTATAACGGCTGGAGGGGGTGAAAGTGGCCCTTTAAGTGGAAAAAAATTTTCATCAAAGAGGACAAAAAAATGTGCAGAGATATGGACATCCCTGACTCTTTACTGGCTGATGTCAGATTTTTATATGGATTGGCAGACTCTAATCCGCAACACACAGGTGAGGGGACCTTCACCAAATTGAAAGAAAAGAGTAAAAAAATGCCCCCAATTCAAAGTGACTGGTCTACAATAGATATCTTTGAGGAGTTGGTGACCAGAGATTTGGAGGAATTAGAAAAAGAACCCATAAAGGGAAAGTATAATCTGTCCAGATCTGAGGTTGAAACATTAAAAGGTCTGGAGAAGGACCCCAATATCATAATCAAACCCTCAGATAAAGGGGGAAATACAGTGATTATGAATCACGGGGATTATGTCGATATGTGTGAGAGAATCCTGAAAGACACAAAAAACTATGAAAAACTTAACTCCAATCCTATCACGTTATTCAAAAAACAACTTAAGGAGATACTGGATAGAGGTTTGAGAGAATCGTTGATTGACAAAAATGAATATGACTTTCTTCTTCCACAGTACCCAATAACTGCGACTTTTTATTGCCTTCCGAAAGTACATAAGGGTTTGGTTCCCCTAAAGGGAAGACCCATAGTATCAGGGATTAACAGCTTATGTCACCATATCGGAATCTATCTTGATGAAATTTTAAAATCATATGTGACATCCCTTAATTCACACACGAGAGACTCGACAGATCTCCTAAGGAAGATAGACGGTCTAACCTTGGAACCAGATGCTCTACTGTGCAGTATAGATGTTGAGGCACTCTACTCTTTAAAGGGAACCTATCACCCCGTTTTTTTCGGTATGAGATAAAAATACTGTTAAATAGGGCCTGAGCTGTGCATTACAATAGTGTAGTTTGTGGACCCCGATTCCCCACCTATGCTGCCAAAATACGTTACCAAAGTAGTCGTTTTCGCCTGTCAATCAGGCTGGTCAGGTCGGATGGGCGTGGTTTCTTCCCCCAGATATTGCGTAGTTTTCCGTTGGTGGCGTAGTGGTGTGCGCATGTCCAAGGTCCCGAATCCTGCACAGGGGTGCGAAAATAGCAGCGATGTCCGTTATTCCATTGGTGATCGGTGGGCGCGGCCATCTTGCTTTGGCCGCGCGTGCGCAGAAGCGGCGCTCTGCTGGCCGCGGCTTCAGGAAAATGGCCGCGGGATGCCGCGCGTGCGCAGATGGATATCGCGGCGGCCATTTTCCTGAAGCCGCGGCCAGCAGAGCGCCTCTTCTGCGCACGCGCGGCCAAAGCAAGATGGCCGCGCCCACCGATCACCAATGGAATAACGGACATCGCTGCTATTTTCACACCCCTGTGCAGGATTCGGGACCTTGGACATGCGCACACCACTACGCCACCAACGGAAAACTACGCAATATCTGGGGGAAGAAACCACGCCCATCCGACCTGACCAGCCTGATTGACAGGCGAAAACGACTACTTTGGTAACGTATTTCGGCAGCATAGGTGGGGAATCGGGGTCCACAAACTACACTATTGTAATGCACAGCTCAGGCCCTATTTAACAGTATTTTTATCTCATACCGAAAAAAACGGGGTGATAGGTTCCCTTTAAGACATGAGGATGGTCTGAGGGCAGCATACTTCATTAGGAGTAGAGGCCAACAATATACAAAGCACAACAAACTGGTATTAGATCTACTCGAATTTTGTCTAACCAAGAATGTTTTCATGTTTAACGGTTCTGTCTTCCACCAGCTCAGGGGCACCGCGATGGGAAATTCTTGCGCGCCCACTTACGCAAATCTGCTCCTGGGCTGGTGGGAGGAAACCATAATCTTTGGGGACTCATATGTGGAAGAACAGTCGAAAATATCTTTTTGGTCACGTTATATCGACGACGTGCTACTGATATGGAACGGGGACGTGGCAAGTTTAACCACTTTTGTGTCTAAACTGAATGAGAATCCATTGGGATTATTTTTTACCTTTGAACATCATAAGGAGGTACTTCCCTTTTTGGATTTACATCTACAAAAAAGGTCGGATGGACATCCGTACACTAAGACATATAGAAAACCGACTTCCATGAATGCCCTTCTCAGGTGAGACAGCCATCATCCGGTACCCCTGAAGAAGGGCATTCCTAAAGGCCAATACTTAAGAATCAGACGAAACTGCTCCTCTATAGAGGAATTTAAAACACAAGCAGATGATTTACGTATGAGATTCCAGGCCAGGGGATATCCTGACGGCATTTTGAGAAAAGCCTACAATGGGGTCGTTAAGATGGATAGAAACAACTTGTTGGTACCAACTCCAAAAGAAGAAGAGATATCTGTTTGTAGATATGTCACTACATACAATAATGGGGCACAAAAAATCCGGTCAATTCTACAAAAACATTGGCCCATATTACATATGGACGAGGATATTGGAGAGATGGTAGGTGATTTTCCGAGAATTAATTTCCAAAAGGGGAAATCTATCGGCTACAGGTTGACACACAGTCATTACTCTCCACCTGTAAAAGGAAAATGGCTCCCTAATCGACCGAAGGGATGCCACAAATGCAGTGGCTGTGTGGCATGTCCGGTGATTTCAGTGGGATCGAGATTTACGAGTGAAATCACGGGAAAAGAGTACCGGATATATCACTTTATTAATTGTAAATCAAGGGGAGTAATCTACAGGGTAGTATGCCCTTGTGGCAAATATATAGGCAAAACGATACGTGAGTTTAGGAGACGAGTGGGGGAGCACTTGAGAGACATTGCCCTCAAAAGAGATACACCCTTGGCCAGACATGTTAACAAAGAACACAATGGAGAAAGCTGTAACTTAAAGTTCATGGGGATTGATAAAATGAATGCACCTAAGGGTACCGTCTCACAGTGGCACTTTGGTCGCTACGACGGTACGATCCGTGACGTTCCAGCGATATCCATACGATATCGCTGTGTCTGACACGCAGCAGCGATCAGGGACCCCGCTGAGAATCATACGTCGTAGCAGATTGTTTGGAACTTTATTTCGTTGCTGGATCTCCCGCTATCATCGCTGGATCGGTGTGTGTGACACCGATCCAGCGATGCGTTCGCTTGTAACCAGGGTAAACATTGGGTTACTAAGCGCAGCGCCGCACTTAGTAACCCGATGTTTACCCTGGTTATCATCGTAAATGTAAAAAAAAACAAACAGTACATACTCACATTCTGGTGTCCGTCAGGTCCCTCGCCGTCTGCTTCCCGCACTGACTGTGAGTGCCGGCCGGAAAGCAGGGCACAGCGGTGACGTCACCGCTGTGCTCTGCTTTTACTTTACGGCCGGCACTCACAGTCAGTGCGGGAAGCAGAAGGACTTGACCAATATGGGCACTAACCCTATACTTCCTTCTCACTTTTTTTACACCAGGGATATGCAGGGCCAAGAATAGGGAAAGCCGCCGTGGAATGGGGGCGCCTTTTCTTTTGTACTTTCTATCCTAGGGTGCCAACCTCCATTGTTAGGTAGGTCATCAGAATCAGGAGATGGATAGAAAAAGGCGTGGGCCCGTACATTATACTATCCCTCAAACTGTTTTTTTCTGGGCACATAATGTGGGTATATTTCAAGAAATTTATTTTCTCTCCCCTTGCATCGCTCCTTTATCCTCAAACAAATCCCCCTTTTTTCTTCATTTTTTTTGCATAGTTGTATATCCCTTCCAGGAGTAAGAGTCTGCCACCATAGAAAAGTATAGATAAGTGGATGAATTATGCTTAATTTACATTTTTCCTTTTTTTGGATGAACTAAGCACGTGCCCTTGACAAAAGATTCTCCTTCCTAGAAGGAGGTATAGGTAGAATCTTATTTTCATATATAAAAAATAGTCCCCGGTAACAGATGGATTATGCACGCTCTATCCAGCGATGCTATAACCAGGAGGGGTCAATAGTTTTTCAATTCATAGTGCGGCCCTGGGATACGAGACTTAATGTTCCAGCACAGCGCTTCTATTAGGAGGACTCCGGTAGTCACTAAATGACATAGACGCTTCAACCGGAATTGATATTTACGGGTCAGCCATGTGCTGTCATGGAAACACTGGGTACGCGTCACCGGAAATGAAGTGTTCGGTTCAGCTGTGCGCCTCACAGCGGACGCACAGGAAGTGACGCCAGATTATGGGACACAGAAATGAGCGGGTGGGCTATTTAACAGCAGCCGGTAAGAGACATGTAAGACCGTCACAGCACCCCTACTTTTTGGACAAACCTCCCACACGAATGGAGGGACACAGGAACCTTCCCCTGATGAGTATAAGAAAACGAAACGCGTAGGGAAGTATACTTTATTTATTTGGAGTTTCAATGAGAACTGGTGACATTTAGTGATGGGGTATTTGTATGGTTGAGAATGTGCCATCTCCCCAGACATAGCACCAGATATAAACGGTTACCGTCTTACCTATTATGACAATAGGGTGAGACTGTCTCACTTCTTTCCCCTTTTGTGTTGCTTAACGCACCATTCAGAAACCATTGAAAGGAATTATTGCATCATACCCAGCATTGGGTGTTTGTATGGAGAGTATACATTGTTTACATTTATTTTGGTTTACTGAAAGACATTTGGTGTGAAATTGTTTAGTTCTCTTCAACTGTCGAGAGAATTGTGTAATAAGACCCTTTACAGATTAAGGTCTGTGGTATCGTGGTTTAATTGGCATTTCTTTTGGAATGTGATATATTGTGAGTCCTATATATATTTTTGTCACTACCTTTGGTATACTATTTTAAATGAACACATTAAAAGTTAATTTTTAACTAATTAATCACACCCTGCTTTTTCTTACAATATTTTTTGATTGGTGGTCACAGCCTTCTAATGAGGAAAATGTGATTTTATTATTTTCACGGCTCAATGGTATAAACTTCTGTAAAGCACCTGAGAGTTTAAGGTGTTTACAAAATGGGTTCACTTGTGGGGGGTTTCCACTGTTTAGGCACTTTAGGGGCTCTCCAAATGGGACATGATACCCGCTAATGATTCCATGAAATTTTACACTCAAAAAGTCAAATGACGCTCCTTCCCTTCCAAGCCCTGCCGTGCACCCGAACAGTAGTTTTCTCCCTCATATTGGGTATCGGCGTAGTCAGAAATTGCACAACAAATTGTATGGTGCAATTTCTCCCGTTTCACTCATGAAAATGCTATATTTTGTGCTAAAAACATATTGGTGGTGAAAATGTTGATTTTTATATTTTTAGGGCTCGACATTATGGTTTTGGCTTACAAATGCTGATGAAAAATACTGACCAAATACTAAACGTGTGAACATGGCCTAATGGGTGTGTGTGCTGTCGGCAGCACATGATTGAATACTCTTCTGATCGAGCCCTGAGGATAGGGAGATATATAACCAGCCAGCTTTCATGCAATGAGCCCATAGACACGTAGCCCTCACCACACACACGTATCCCTCACCATACACACGTAGCCCTCACCGTACACACGTAGCCCTCGCCTTACACACACGTAGCCCTCGCCTTACACACACGTAGCCCTCGCCGTACACACGTAGCCCTCGCCGTACACACGTAGCCCTCGCCGTACACACGTAGCCCTCGCCGTACACACGTAGCCCTCGCCGTACACACGTAGCCCTCGCCATACACACGTAGCCCTCGCCGTACACACGTAGCCCTCACCATACACACGTAGCCCTCGCCGTACACACGTAGCCCTCGCCGTACACACGTAGCCCTCGCCGTACACACGTAGCCCTCGCCGTACACACGTAGCCCTCGCCGTACACACGTAGCCCTCACCATACACACGTAGCCCTCGCCGTACACACGTAGCCCTCACCACACACACGTAGCCCTCACCATACACACGTAGCCCTCGCCGTACACACGTAGCCCTCGCCGTACACACGTAGCCCTCGCCGTACACACGTAGCCCTCGCCGTACACACGTAGCCCTCACCATACACACGTAGCCCTCGCCGTACACACGTAGCCCTCACCACACACACGTAGCCCTCACCATACACACGTAGCCCTCGCCGTACACGTAGCCCTCACCATACACACGTAGCCCTCGCCGTACACACGTAGCCCTCACCATACACACGTAGCCCTCGCCGTACACACGTAGCCCTCGCCGTACACACGTAGCCCTCGCCGTACACACGTAGCCCTCGCCATACACACGTAGCCCTCACCACACACACGTAGCCCTCACCATACACACGTAGCCCTCGCCGTACACGTAGCCCTCGCCGTACACACGTAGCCCTCGCCGTACACACGTAGCCCTCACCATACACACGTAGCCCTCGCCGTACACACGTAGCCCTCACCACACACACGTAGCCCTCACCATACACACGTAGCCCTCGCCGTACACGTAGCCCTCACCATACACACGTAGCCCTCGCCGTACACGTAGCCCTCACCATACACACGTAGCCCTCGCCGTACACACGTAGCCCTCGCCGTACACACGTAGCCCTCGCCGTACACACGTAGCCCTCGCCATACACACGTAGCCCTCGCCGTACACACGTAGCCCTCACCATACACACGTAGCCCTCGCCGTACACACGTAGCCCTCGCCGTACACACGTAGCCCTCGCCGTACACACGTAGCCCTCGCCGTACACACGTAGCCCTCGCCGTACACACGTAGCCCTCACCATACACACGTAGCCCTCGCCGTACACACGTAGCCCTCACCACACACACGTAGCCCTCACCATACACACGTAGCCCTCGCCGTACACGTAGCCCTCGCCGTACACACGTAGCCCTCGCCGTACACACGTAGCCCTCACCATACACACGTAGCCCTCGCCGTACACACGTAGCCCTCACCACACACACGTAGCCCTCACCATACACACGTAGCCCTCGCCGTACACGTAGCCCTCACCATACACACGTAGCCCTCGCCGTACACACGTAGCCCTCACCATACACACGTAGCCCTCGCCGTACACGTAGCCCTCGCCGTACACACGTAGCCCTCGCCGTACACACGTAGCCCTCGCCGTACACACGTAGCCCTCGCCGTACACACGTAGCCCTCGCCGTACACACGTAGCCCTCACCATACACACGTAGCCCTCGCCGTACACACGTAGCCCTCACCGTACACACGTAGCCCTCGCCGTACACACGTAGCCCTCGCCGTACACACGTAGCCCTCGCCGTACACACGTAGCCCTCGCCGTACACACGTAGCCCTCGCCGCACACACGTAGCCCTCGCCGCACACACGTAGCCCTCGCCGTACACACGTAGCCCTCGCCGTACACACGTAGCCCTCGCCGTACACACGTAGCCCTCCCCATACACACGTAGCCCTCACCATACACACGTAGCCCTCGCCGTACACACGTAGCCCTCGCCGTACACACGTAGCCCTCGCCGCACACACGTAGCCCTCGCCGTACACACGTAGCCCTCGCCGTACACACGTAGCCCTCGCCGCACACACGTAGCCCTCGCCGCACACACGTAGCCCTCGCCGTACACACGTAGCCCTCGCCGTACACACGTAGCCCTCGCCGTACACACGTAGCCCTCGCCGTACACACGTAGCCCTCGCCGTACACACGTAGCCCTCGCCACACACACGTAGCCCTCACCGTACGCTTGTGACCACCCCGTACACATGTGGCTGCCCGTGTCATGCTCTATGCTACAGGGTTTTACAGACTCTGAGGGAAAAACCTCTTTGTGGAGCAGCTCAGCATTCATCTATTGCTATAGTGCAGCAGTACAGTCTAACCACATGGCCATTCGTATGAGCCCCAATATTCCCAGGTTGCCTCCATGTGTGACATGTGACTGGACTCCGCATTAGAGCTGTGGGACATTTCCTCCAGAATTCCCGCCTTTTACACCGGCTTCCTACGTGCTGTGAGCCTCCGTGCCACACACAATGAGAAGCACTGCTCCTCCCCCACATGCGCTCCCTTACAGCCTGCGCCATAGTAACGTGCACCATGGTGACATCACCGGGCGGCTGGGAGCGCTAGAAAGAATGATTGGTCAGCTCTAGTTCCAGAGTGACGCGTTACTGATAAGCCCCGCCCCTCATTTTTTTATTGGAGGACCCATTTTCCTTTTCCTATGACTGGCGATTCGCCTGTCCAATTGGCTTTCGAGTTCGCGTTAGTCTTTCATAACGTCCTCAATTTTTTTCTCCTTTACTAAACGGTGCAGGCGAGGAGATTGTGTGGCCGCCATTTTGTGCTAGAGGCGCAGAGAGCAGCAGACGGTTCCCGCTAGTTCTCAGCTCGTTTCCTTGTATCCGTAGCCTTTAGCCGTGTTGTCCTCGACTCGCTAAAGCCAGAGACTCCGCGCTGCTGACCAGGAGAGCGGCGGAAAGAGGTGAGTCATCGAGCCCAGACGTGTCGGAAAATGGCCTCTGTGCAAAGGCCGCGGGGAAGTCAGAGCGACGGTGCCTCGTGTGAGGGTGCGGGGATGTGTGGGCGGGATGGCGCCTCTGCTCTGACCTCTTTACCACAGAGCGAGCGGCTGCCTGGCGTCCATTACGCGTCGTGGCTAGAATATGGCGCCCGCCGAGCCTTGAGGTAACTAGCGACTGCGCGTGTGCCTGTAATACTAGGCCTAGTGGCCATCGTGCCCCCCCTTATTACGGCTGGCCTATATGTGAGGCTTGTCCTGTGCCCCTTACCCTGATTAGGGAGGGAATATCTGATGAAGGCCTGCTCACCCCCGAGCTATGGACGGCGTATTCAAGATAGGGTCTGCCCCCTTCCTTTATTACTGGTGGCATATGTAATGATAGCCCTGCACACCACCAAATTACAGACGATGTGCATATAAGGCCAAGCCTGATCCCCCTCGCAGATGGCAAATGTAAGGCTCATCCTGTTCACTTCTCCCCTCTAATGGCATATGTAATGATATTGGGCGGTGGGGGACGTTCAGCCCACCAAGTGTGGATAATTTAAGCCTCCATCAAAGGTATACAGTGTGCCGACTCCAGGCGGGCAGCTGGGCAACAGGCAGAGATTAAAAAAAAAAAAGTTAAAACCCTACTTATAATGATGCAGATTAAAATGAGCCCATGGTGATAAGAATGAGGGGGTGTAGATGGGAACTAAGACAGGTGTCTGGACTAAGGGTGGGTTTCCACGTGGTGTATTTGCTGCGGATTGGACACTGCGGCCAGATGTTACAGCATAATGGAGTGGATTTTATGACGCAGGTGGCAAACCTGCGTATACGCACATGTGGCGCGTCTTTGTAGACCGCAGCGTGTCTATTTATCTTGCGGAGACGCTCAGTCTCAGATAAATAGCACCGTCCTATGTATTGGATGTGGTGATTCCGCATGTATTCAATGAACACATGCGGAATCACCGCCCCTACAAAAGCCGGCAGCGCTTTGGACGGAGCGGGTATCTACTGCGTCCAAAGCGCTGCCTTAACGGAACGTGGAAACATAGCCTAAGCTCCAGGCACGAAACACGTTGACACTTTTCCTTAATTCCTGTTCCCCACCCCACTTCCTTATTTTTGTTGCCATGGATTTGTTCTTACTATTTTATTCTGTATCATTAAATCATCTTTCGACTTTACTTAAGGCGGATGTTGGAAACCACTGCCCTTATTTTCTTTATATGTAATGATAGCACTTGACCCCCCCCCCCTCCCCCAATTAGACAGTGTGTATTAGGGCCCCTTCACACTGTGCAATCAAAGTCTGAACGAGCGTTCGATTTGTGACGTTTATCCGTCCTCGTTCCGAGGTTGCAAAGTGTGACATGGCGTTACGATCTGCGACGCAGCCCAGCATCGTACGATGTGAAAGAAAGAGCAGAACTTTCTTTCGTCGTAAATGTCTCGCTGTGGCGGTCGAAATCGTAGTATGTGACGGCGGTCATACGAGCTCGTAATGCGACTACGTGGGTTGGGCTTCCGCATACCTGTCTCCTGATTGGGCGTGACGTTTTAGCACGCCCATGCTGGTAATACGTCACACTCGGAGTCGTAGGACTATGGCGGTGTGAAGGGTAGCGTACGATTGCGACGCGTGACGTTCACATCGCAACTACGTCAGAAAAAGCGTTAACATCGTAGAGTGTGACCGCTGGCTACGAGCTCGTACTGCGATGTCGAATATGACGCAAATGCGTCATAATCGTAGCAGAATCGACCAGTGTGAAGGGGCCCTAAGGCTAGGCCTGACACCTCCACCCCCTCCTTGATTACGAACGATGTTTATAAGGCTAGGCCTAACCCCCTCTCCCAATTTGGATGGGGTATATATTGCTCGGCCTGCACCCTATCCCCGATTGCAGATAGCGTTTGTATGGCTTACCCTGTGCCATCTCTGATTGTGGACAGCGTATGTGAGGCTAGGCCCACCCCTCCTCTCCCAGATTAGGGACGCTGGTTGTGATGCTAGGCTCATTCTTTCCCCATCCGATTACAAATGGCAAATGTGAGGCTAGGCTCAACCCCCTGATAATGGATGGCAGGATAGTATCAAATGCAATGTGTTTTTTTTTTTTTTTTTAATACATAGTGAATAATAATATATAAAAATAAAGATTGTGACTGCCTATGTTGTGTGCCATTTAAACTGTCTATTTTACACTGCTAATCTTGTTTCTAAGCTCTAGCTTGCATTATAGGCCAGAGCTGAAATTTCCCAGCATTCCTTGCTGCTGTAATGTGTGATTTGCATTGAGAGGGGGTGTCTTTAAATCCAGCACTGTGCAAATTTTCCATGTATGAAGAAATAATACTGAAGACTACGCTGGCAATTGGTTACATAAAAAAAGTACTACAGCTGTTAGTTTTGCCTCAAGGGAGGACTATCTAATAAGACTCTGATGGAGGACACCTTTTTTTTTCTTCTGTGTTTTCATTATGCCATACAAAGGTACAGTATAGACAGACTTGTATGTGTTTTATTTATAGCTGTATAGGGTTCTTCCACTGCAGGACAGACAACCCTTTATTAATGAGCTAGGGAGTAAGGGTGGATAAGTTGCATTTCAGACAAGTCACTTTTTTGTGCTCATAAATGTCGCCCCCCTCCCATATGAGTCCGCTGTCATATGGTGAGGGTGTCAAGAGGGACCCACTGCCCCATTCCTGCCCTGCTGCACTGCCTGTCTGAGGTCTCCTTTGTAAAAGAGCACTCTTTTGGGGGAAAAGAAATAAAACAAAGCAATACTTGCTTTTCCTATTTCCCAGCACATGTGCTGTTTCCCAGGTCTGTGTTTAAAATCTGCCGCTGACACAAGGCTCACTGGTCGGTTGCACTTTTCTACTGGAAATATATATTTTTTCCCTTGACAGATGTTTGTATAATGCTTGTATAGAGCTGTCATACTGAAACTTGCACAAGTCCCTCCTCACCCCAATGTGAGTGTACACTGCTTCAGGTTTTGATTTGAAGAAATCGCATGGAACATGGATTTTCAAACTTTTTACTGAAGTTTCATTGATTTGAGCACCATTCACGAACCAAACAACTAGAAACTATTGTGACATCAGGGATGTTGTAGCATTATTAGTAATGGGTCAAAACCATATCATTGATGCCAAGTTTGGTCAATCTCTTCAGCCCTGTGGAAAGGTAATAACTTGCTGATCACTGGGACCTGCTTATCCTGAGAAAAGGGAATCACTCTGTATAAATGGAGAAATGGCCCTGATTGCTTACCACCTCCATTAAGTCTGTGGCATTGCCAGAAATGGCTTCAGTTATGTTCAATAGTCTGTGTATGTACAATGCTTTAGCTAATTAGGGGCATGTAAAAAGGGTAGTGAAAAGCTGGTCATATACATTAGATAGCTGACTGCCACCTCTCCGAACCCAAAAGTGCACACTTCCTGGCTGAGTCTGGATACGTTAGGGCAGGGGTGGGGAACCTCAGGCCCCAGAGCCATTTGTAGCCCTCGATGATCTTTTATCAGGCACCCAGGCAGATTCTCAGGGACCGCGTTCTTGGGCAGGGAGGTTTATTTTGATTACAACGAGCGAAAACGCACAAAACAGGTTAAAAAAAAATCACAGTATTCTCACCTACCGGCGTTCCTGCGCAGTGATGCTCCCGGCAGCTAGCGTTCCTAGTAATACATTGCAAAATCTCGCGAGAAGAATGTATTACTAGGAAGTAACGCTAGCTGCCGGGAGCATCGGGAACGCCGGTAAGTGAGAATATTGCGATTTATTTATTTTTTTTTTAACATATGTTGTTACTATTGATGCTGCATAGGCAGCATCAATAGTAAAGAGAGCGAATTTCCCTGACGGGAAATTCTTCCACGCATGCTCTTTGAAAAGGCGGGACCCGTCGCTGGATTCCTGCTTTTCACAGGCAGCGACGCATCCTGCGCCCATAGGCTACTATTGTAGCCAGTGGACCGATTTTCCGACGTGCAGAAAAAACGTTCATCTGAACGTTTTCTCTGCCCAACGGACCGTTTTTTTATGCAGGATCCAGTGAAAGACTGATGAAACGGATGGCCATCCGTCGCTAATACAAGTCTATGAGAAAATGCAGGATCCTGCAAGTTTTTTTGCAGGATCCTGCATTCTCAAAAAACGACAGATTGTGACGGGAGCGGAAAGACGGAAGTGTGAAAGAGGCCTAAAACGCCGCCTGCATTTTCCTGAAGCATCTTTTGCTTCAAAAACGATGTAGCTATTATAGTGGCTAAAAGATGCTGTGTCCACATACCATTACAGACCTTTACAATTTTTTTTTGAGTTGCTCCCAACTATTTGGTGGCTTGTCGGAAGTATTTTTCACATTGGGTAGTAGAGTGTCAAACAGCACTGTATGGATGGGTTATTAATGGTGCATGTGTGGCCCATCCTTGACCAAGTCTTCATCTAGGTATGGGGTATATGAAGTAAAATGGACAGGTATGTATACTGCCTAATTCGCTGTAGTTTCTGGGAAACTGAACTTTTGTCAGCATCTTCCATAAACTACAATGGAGAAAGCTGTATCCATGGTCTCTTCCTTTCTGGACTGGAAATGGGAGAGATCCTCCAGATATGTGGGAAACTAAATTGAAATTGGTACCTATTAAATATTTATGATGTATTACAAGCTATGGGGTCGATTCAATCTGACAATGTGGCCCTTGGACCAGAAAGAATGCTCCCCAGGTCTAAGGGCCTTAACGGTATTGGCTGACAATCTAATTGGCGTGGGACCTCTCAGTTCACACAATTAGTATTTTATGCGTTTTTGGTGCTGCTTATGTACCGTACCAAAAAACACAGCATCTTTCACTTTTCTGGAACCGTATGGGATTTATGGAAGTCTCATGCCCATTTTCCTTATTTTTTTTCACTACAAAACCTGAACTGCAATGCATTTTGAAATTTGCAACCTGTTGATTTCTCTTGCCCTAATGTGTTTTTAATTGCAAATTTTCCCATAAACTTAAATGAAGTGAAGAAAATTTAGTTAAAGTGCATATGCAGTTTTATTACACTTCCATAGCAGAAATACCCTAAAAACATATGTATGCTTTCACATTGCGTTTCTGCACTTGTTTAGTGGCCCTTCAGACTTTTATGGTCAGTCGTATGCGCTGATGGGGCCATAGACTGTAATGGTGATGATGGAGCGAACGTGTTCTCTGCTGTGCATAATTTTCGTGAGTGTACACCTACAAGAGGACACTCAGATGACGTAGACTGCATCTTGTGTCCACTTCCTGTAGGCGTACGCTCCCAAAAAATGATGCGTGTCAGTGCATGTTTGCTCTGCCATCACCATTACTGTCTATGACCCCGTCTTCACATATGTTCAAACCCCAATTTGCAAGGGGTTTGGACTTAAACTTCGACGGGGCCACTGAACTGTTGCAGAAACGCATTGTGAAAGCACCATAATCCGCACATGACTTGATCAATACTTTTATCAAATACAAGAAATCGGACATATCCAAAACAAAAGCTTTATCTACAACATGACCTAAACAAACACAAAATGCAATTAAAATAACTCAAATGTAGTTAATTTAAAGCTATTCGCTCAGCAGGGTTTTGCTAAGTAAACTACAGACTGTCAGGTTGGCAGTGTTAAACTGATTTGTTGGGGTTAATGAGATTCTCTTGCTTTGGGGCAGGACTGTAGGCAGTCTTATCTTACTGCTCTAAAGGTACCTTCACATTAAGCGACGCTGCAGCGATACAGACAACGATGCCGATCGCTGCAGCGTCGCTGTGTGGTCGCTGGAGAGCTGTCACACAGACCGCTCTCCAGCGACCAACGATGCCGTGGTTACCAGTGTAAAATGTAAAATAACAAACAGTACATACTCACATTCGCGTCCGCTTCCCTGCACTGACTGAGTGCCGGCCCTAACAGCAGAGCGGTGACGTCACCGCTGTGCTCTGCTTTTACTTTACGGCCGGCGCTCAGACAGTGCAGGAAGCGGACGGCGAGGGACGTGTGACAGACATCAGAAGGTGAGTATGTACTGTTTGTTTGTTTTTTTACTTTTACGATGGTAACCAGGGTAAACATCGGGTTACTAAGTGCGGCCCTGCGCTTAGCAACCCGATGTTTACCCTGGTTACCAGTGTAAAATATCGCTGGTATCGTTGCTTTTGCTAACAAACACAACGATACACGGCGATCTGACGACCAAATAAAGTTCTGAACTTTCTTAAACGACCAGCGATATCACAGCAGGATCCTGATCGCTGCTGCCTGTCAAACTCAACGATATCGCTAGCCAGGACGCTGCAACGTCACGGATCGCTAGCGATATCGTTTAGTGTGAAGGTACCTTAAGTCAGAGAAACCAAGGAAAGACCTGCCTACAGGCCCCAGAAGCACAAACATAATCCTCATCATAGAGCGAGACTGTGCTTCAGGGCAGCTTGTGGGCTAGTCTTTCCTTGGTTTCTTTGGCTCAGAGCAGGAAGCTGAAACTCTGCCTGCTGATTCTGTCCTTGATGCACAAGTATATCATTAGCTGAAAACTTCTAACACTGATTACAGAAGAACCACAAGACAGATTTCTGCACCCCAGGTATTATTTTAGTCCGTTTGACACTACCAATCTGACAGTCTATAGTTTACTTGTCAAAATACTGCTGACAGGTTCACTTTGTAGAAAATGTGAAACATTAAAAGCATGTCAAATACTTATTGCATGAACTTGGCCTTACTGTCATTGAGGAGAAACCATGGGGTAAAAATTCCACTGTCCTATTGATCATTGGAGCTTAAAGGGGGGGTGTCCGGCCTTGGCATAATAGTCTGCAGTCACGTTGTCACTGTAGCCTTGAGTCCTCGCATCCTGAGGATTCTCTGGAGTGGGCGGTCATGTGACACGTGTCACATGTCATGTGATTTTTACATTCGGTACTTCTGGTCACATTCTGAGTAGATTGTATCTGGTCTTGCTCCATCCATTTACATTGAGCGATACCGTGCCCATCCAGTTGACACGTCTACATGTATACAAATCATACTTGCGGTCATACTTGCGGTCATTTGCCTAGTGCTGGCACCAGAGTCCTCGCAGCACGCAGTGCATGGATTCACAAGTCTGCGGGCAGTTTTGGGGTATGTGCACACGTTCAGGTTTTTTCGCGATAAAAACATAAAAAAATGCATGCATTATGCATGCAATCATTTAGAATGCATTCTGCATATTTTGTGCACATGGTGCGTTTTTTTTCCACAAAAAAACATCGTGGTTAAAAAAAAGAAAAACAGCATGTTCATTAATTTTGCGGATTTTCCGCGTTTTTCCTGCAATTGTATGCATTTGGAAAAAACACGTCAAAAACCGTGAAAAAAAATGCATGCAGATTTCTGGCAGAAATGTCTGGTTTTTGTCAGGAAAATTTCTGGTAGAAATGCTGACCTGTGCACATAGCCTTAGTGTGTAGGCCTTAAAGCAATCAGATATTAATACTATCCAGTTGACTGTTAATAAACGTTCATTGTGACACCTTCCATTTAAAGGGCCACTGTCACCTCCCCCCCCCCCCCCCCCCCCCCCCCAGCCGTTATAAACTAAAAGAGCCACATTGTGCAGCAGTAATGCTGCAGTCTAACAAGGTGGCTCTTTTAGTTTTTGATTAAGTTATTACCTCAATAAAGCGTTTTAAAAATTGGCCACAAAGACCAGATATTGTACCGGGAGGCGGTCCGAATCGTCCTCTATGAATCTCCCAACTGCCGTCACTCTTGTCTTCAGGGGCGATGGTTGCCGCCCACTTCGCACTGTTACTTCTTGAAAACCGGCGCCTGCGCTGTGCGTGCCTGCCTGGGGCAGGTGCAAATAACAATGCCGGAAGGCGGGGGAGCGTCAGAGATGGGGGAGCGCCTGAACAGCGCAGTGCGCATGCCCAGGAATGCCAGCCCCGCACTGTGCATAATGAATAACACAGTGCGGGGATTCAGTAACAGGGCGGCCGCACTGCCCGCACAGGCGCAGTCAGGCACCCGGCGTCTGAGCTGTGACTGACAATGAAGACTGCGCCTGCCCCAGGCAGGCACGCACAGCGCAGGCGCCGGATTTAAGAAGCAACAGCGCGAAGGGGGCGGCAACCATCGCCCCTGAAGAGAAGAGTGACGGCAGTTGGGAGATTCATACAGGACGATTCGGACCGCCTCCTGGTACAATATCTGGTATTTGTGGCCAATTTTAAAACGCTTTATTGAGTTAATAACTTAATCAAAAACTAAAAGAGCCACCTTGTTAGACTGCAGCATTACTGCTGCACAAGGTGGCTCTTTTAGTTTATAACGGCTGGAGGGGGTGACAGTGGCCCTTTAATTTTACCTGTCAGGATTTTTGACTGCATCCCTAAAATGCGATCTGTTGCATATTCATTAGGGGTGCTGTCGTTTACCACCCTAGAACAAATTGCTAAATATGACCTGACAATACTCGGCTGACTCTGGTTAGAGTCCTTACTGGTGCTTTGTGCGTCATCCTTTGTAATTAAACAAATCTAAGCTTTCCTTTTAGACTTTTGAAAGAAAATAGTATAAAAGTCCAACAATTAGGGATTTATTCTTTCTCTTATGGGCAGATGTAACCCACGTGGTCTCCAAGAAACATGTTCTTGTGTTGGCTTTTTTTTTTCTTTACCATAAGGATGAAATGCCTGTCTTGTCACTCTTGAATCTCAGTAGGGTCATTGTTTTTGTATACTTGTAAATCATTATTTGGTATGTGCTCTAATTAGTTTGTGTTCTTTATGTATGTTTGGATAGAGGCAGTGCTACATGTTGATTTTATTATTTTTTTTTTTTTCCTTTCTACCCCCTAAAGTATTCCTTATTCCAATTCCCCTGAATCTAAACTATTCTCCCATTCTCCTTTTCACAGGACAGAGATCTGAGCAGCAGTTCTCCAAATTCCCCTCTACCTTCCCTGACCTGTTCTGAAAGAACTTAAATATGTTCCACTCCCCTTGTTTCTCCTTATTGCCAATAGAGAAGTGCACATGTAGTAGTTCAGGTGCTTTCAATAGCCTGAAGTGCTCAAGCACCATCCCATTGGGAGACTTGGGGGAAAATTAATCTTACCACTTCTCCAATATTTGCTGCTATTATGAATTTAAACTTTTTATATAATACAGAAGAACAGAATGCTGCACCTAAGTGCTCAGAACAACCTTTCACCTGCCTACCCCCAACCCTCCCCTTCCCATCCCTTCAATGCAGTATTTTTGGGGTATATTACCTAATCATGTTGACAAGTGACGGTTTACAAGAAAATCATTTTTAAGAATTGCTAGTATTTTTAAGTGGACTTTTTACTGAAATTCTCTACAATTTTTTTTCCCTGATTTGGATTATTTTCATAATTTTTTTTCCTTTTTTTTTCACAGCGAAGAATTTTTTTTGAAACGCCAACTACAGTAAGTCTCGCATTTCCTGTGTTTTTAAATTGTTTTTTTTTTTTCAAGATTTTTCCTACCTTACTGGTCTCCTTTTTAACATTGCTGTATTTCTAATTTTTTTATAGTTTTTATATAAACTGTGTGTATTTATATTGGTACAGATGCTAATTTTTTTTTTCACTGTTAATTTTTATTTTTATTTTTTTTATTTTTTTTTAAATTTTTCATGGTGGGGGTTGGATTGGGAAGGAGTCTATAATTTTTAATTATGCTTAATCTACAATTTTTGTGCTAAACTATTTAAATTTCTCCCAGTTATAATGTGTAGATGTTACAATTTTTCTTGCTTTGTTGTACGTTTTACTTTATGCAGCTAAAACTTAAATATTTTCAAGCCTTGGTAAAGTTTTAGTAATGCTGTTGGAACACTTGTGATGTTTTCCTACTGTGCATTACCGTTGTGGGCAGTGGCATTTTTGACAGTTGCAGTTAATGTCCCTTCATTTAGGCCCTTTCCCTGCCCCTCCCCACTCCACCTCCCATACCTTTTTGCCCAACCGCTGACAATCTGCAGCAGAGAACGGAGAAAGACCACTGACAAGTTAATCTACTGATGCCTGGTAAGACTGGTTGTTTACTAAGGTAAAAAAAAATGTACATCAATGACATGTTACTGTTAACCAAGGCCCTTTACTTTATTTGCCTCAGACTTGCTCATACATCTTATTCCATAGTTGTAAAAAGTTTTGTCTGTAATTGCTGAGCAACTCTGAGGACATTAGAATGTGCTATAAAGCTAGTACTAAATAGTGACTTTGGTGACAATACACAACCAAAAATTACTTTGCCACAGCTACATCACACCATAATGTAATTGAATATGTTCATGTTGTAACTCGCAAACTTTTTTTTTTATTTTTGTGCAACCTGCACATGCATCATAGTTACTGCAACTTGTGAGCAACACAACTATGTTCACGTATATTATTGTGTTATTTGGATGTGACGTATGTTGCTGCTAAAGTCACTATCCAGACTTAGGCTGGACTCTCACAGCCATTTGTCGCTATCCAAGCATGGACCAGCTGAGGAACTCCTGCCCTGAACTCAACAACTTCATATAAGTCTTGGAGGCTCATGAGTTTGTCAGACCTGTGGCTTGTCCTTACTCAGACCATGACACATGGTTGTATTAATCCGGCCTAAGGCTGCATTTGCACAACCATGTATAGGCTGCAAAACCTGGACTATCCATAGGTCTCTTCACCTGAACGAAGTCTTGGGAGACATGGTTATGGGTATTGCTGTCCATACATGGATATGAGTGTGCAGCCTAAAGGTTTTCAGAGAGCTGAAGTATTCCACATCTTTCACTGGCCATAAACATTCAATAAAGGTTTATGGATTCAAGGGATGTACTAATGTGTTTGCAAGCAAAGGTTTTTCATGAAAGAGCATTTCTTCCCTTTGATAATCGGTGCCAGCAAAGGTTTTTTCAGTGACTACTACTTTGCTAAATGGTGGGGGTGACCACTGTCTAATGTGTATGGCCAGCACAAGATCATGGAATAGTCTTATCAGGAGAATGGGTTAAAAGGCCCACCTAATGTGCTGCAATGTAACATGCCTTGTTTATGGACATAGTGGGTCTTCCTGCAGCCGTTCTGCTGCTTGGCACCACTGATCATAACAATTCACTGTAGGGGAGTATACCAACAATACTACCAAAACAAAAACCTACCCCTAAAAACAGTCTTTATTAATAATCACGGTATTGTCCGTGATTATTAATAAAGACTAATGTTTTTAGGGGTAGGTTTTTGTTTTGGTAGTATTGCTTGGCACCACTGATCAGAAGAATCTCTGGCCCATAGGCAGAAATAGGCATACAAGTTTGCTTTATTGGCCTGTTAGTGGCTTCTTCAACCTTAATGGAGATTTCACATTCTGACCAGGAGAAAGGTGCCCTTGCATGATGCCACTCATTCGGAGTAGCAATTGTTTTAATTTTTGTTTAATAAAAAAAATTGTACACATGAAAATAAGCAACTTTAGTGTATCTTATCGGAGAAATCTTCTTTCTGTCAAAATTGGTCAATCCATCAATATACTCAATTCTTGGATAAAAAAAAAATCTGTATTCAGCGATGACACTCCCATTACTGAGAGATGATGGCTGCTAATTAGATTTTCTGTGGAGGAGAGGAGTTAGAGGTAGAGCTCCACTCTCTTCTCCTTTTGCATAGATGGTAGTTGCTATGTATAAGATTCTTTCTCGGTAATGGGAAATGTCTTCACTGAATACGCACTTTACCTCCGAATTGAGAAGTTTGGTTGCTGATCAGTTTTTGGCAGAGAAAGAAGCAAATCTGATAATATACATTAGTTGCTTATTTTCTTGTGTACTATTGATTTATTTAATAAAAATTAAATTGGTTACTCTTAGACCTTTTTATATGTTCCCCATTGTACCATATAACTGCCCTAAAACATTGGAGTTCTGATCAATTATTCGTTAAACTGAGAATTTATGCCCAACTGTGTCATAACACATTTTGAATATTTTTAAAAGGGTTTTTCCTGTGATTAAAGTTCATTTTAATGGATAGATCTTGGAATAGGTTTCACAAATGAGTTAAAAGTTGCTGTGCCGAGATAATCTTATAAATATGCTCCTACTGTGAAACGGCTGTGTCTGACCGTTCAGGAACATGGTCTGATCATATCACGGCTCCTGTGCAGCGGAAGAAGTAGAAAGGGTATACAGACATTACAGCACGGGATCACAGCTGCTACTTTGTGACAACAGTTCCCTTCCTGTTTAAAATGTTTTTAATCTCCCACAAAGCAGGAGCCGTGACCCTTTGCTGTCCTGTCGGTGTACTCTTTTGTTTCCTCCCCTTCCCAGAAAATGTTTGATCAGACCATGTTCCTCTAGTCACACAGCAGGGGCACATTTATAAGATATCAGCAATGAAACTTTTTCTTTTTATTACATCTAATTGTGGAGATTTGCATTAGAACAAATGCGCTTTGTTCAAAAGACCACCCCTTTTAACAGCCCATTGATGTTAAGACCCTCATACACATTAGATTAGTGGACTGTTATAGATATACACAGGCTCTTTCCTTAGTGCTACTGTGTTCTCCAAGATCCGCTGCCAGAATCCTTATGATAGCTTAGCTCCCATAAGAATCCAACAGGACTGAGCCTTCTCTCCTTGATAACTATAAGGGGAAGGTGGGGGCATCCCTCCCTGTACACATTAGACTGGTGCTATCCTGCTGATGACAGTGGTTTTGACAGACTTCGGTCTTATATGAATTAGGTTGTAGGTCCCACCTTTTTATCTGAGTTACTTTACATTGGACTCAGACCAAGTTGATAACTTTTGTCAGGTTTTTTTTTTTTTGGCCTGAAACACGAGAAGCAGAAAAAAATCTCGAATCAACTCTTGCTTTTGGTACAAAACAAATTCATTGAATAGGAAGTGTACAACATGCCACCACCTGATTTTTAACACTTTGTGATGCTCTGAATATATTTGCATCACATCATTTCTTCTATTAGCAGTTTCATATTTGGCAGAGATTTTCCACAATGTTGATAAATTAGCTTAGTGACCCTGAGTGCTTTTGTTTTAATAGATACACCCTGTGTTCTGGCTGTTAGGGTGCCCGTACATATAGTATTCGATTTTAACCGCTACTGGCAAAAAGAAACAGCACCCTGTTTCACAACAAGTGAATCGCCTGTATTTGCTGCTAAACTGCTGTAAACGGTGTGTGGTGTTTGCCACATGGCATAATGCTGCACATAGGCACACATATAATTACAGTGTAAATACTAATTTTGCCCCCACATCTATCTGTAGGTAAAACTTGTTGAACACAAACTAGGTTTTCACACGAGATGATTCTTAATCTTATTAGGTTAATGTGCCTTCAAAATGCAGCAGTTATTTTTTATAAAGTTTCTTGTTAACGAATTTGTATTTTAAATAGTTTCTATTTTTTTTTTCTAGGGTTCCAAATTGCTACTGTAGATAGTAGTAGAGACATGGCGAGCAATGTCACTAATAAAACAGACCCTCGCTCTATGAACTCCAGAGTATTTATTGGGAACCTAAACACATTAGTGGTGAAGAAAGGAGATGTAGAAGCAATCTTTTCTAAATATGGCAAGATTGTGGGCTGCTCCGTACACAAGGGCTTTGCATTTGTGCAATACAACAATGAACGCACTGCCCGTACTGCTGTAGCAGGGGAGGATGGACGAATGATAGCTGGGCAGGTCCTGGGTGAGTGACTGGAAAAGTTTTTTTTTTTTTTTTTTTTTTTTTTTTTTTTCTTCTTTTCTTTTTCTCCAAAGCCATTTAATAGGACTTTGGTTGACATTTTTAACATATTTGTAAAACATTGTCTATTTTTGTGAATGTCTCTTATGGCTTTGAAACTGGAATCTTGTATAACAGCCAAACTGGAATTTCATTTGGTTTTGAGCTCCGAGGCATATTTTCCGTAAATATATAATTTTATTTTAAGTAAACTTTGACCATTGCGATGAGCGCATTATAGAGTGGTGTTTGTTTTTTGTTTCACTCTTTCAGATATCAACTTGGCTGCTGAGCCCAAAGTGAACAGAGGAAAAGGAGGAGGGATCAAGAGATCAGCAGCTGATATGTATGGGTGAGTTATATATGGGCAAAGGAAGCTTCAGTGTTCTACAACCCCTTTAAAAAGTTGTGGTATAAGTGGCCGAGCATGGTATTTAAGAAGAAAACATTAGTTTCCTGTTCCCAAAACACTGTTGTACCTTTCCTAACTTGCATTTGTTGCCATGTGATTGGTTATGCAGAGTTGTTACCTCTGTAACAAAGTGCAATCAGTGACCTCTGCAGTGACTGGCTACAACTGTCACATACCGTATTAACTGAGCATTCCCAGTAGAGGGGGGTAGTGTTGTGTCATGAATTGTGCTGTATTTTTTATTTTTTTTTCCCCTCAATTCTTGAATGGTTTTCAAAATAAAAAAAAGTGGTAAACCCTTATAAGATAATGGAGTTGTAAGTTTTTTTTTTGTTTTTTTTTTTTTTTTAAATTAAGGCTACAAGAGGTTTAAAAAAAAAAAAAAAAAAAACTTTGCTGCTTATGGGAGCCAATAGAGTGCTTAAAACAATTTTAGATATCTGCTTGAGTATTTTAGAAATGCCGATCATGTCTGACAGAAGAAAAAAAGTATTTGTTAGTATCCTAGTTCCATCTTCTCTGGTTTGAAACATACTGCTGGTGTGGAAAAGATCACATACTTTGCTCTGCTCAATTTCCTTCCCTGAATAACATTTTAAATACCTTTAAAAAAAATTAAAAAAATGAATAGTTCTATATGAACGTGTTTCGGCTCAAACAAAATGTAAGAACTTTCTTGCTTATTTAGCGCCATCACTGCATAGATCTTTTTTACCGGCATTATCACTGTCCCCATTGAGAACAATCTACGTTCCATAACAGTATATTTCGAGTGTGGTGGGGAGAACATGACAACTGTGCAGAAGTGTGACAGTGTTTAATCCTAAATAAAGCTTCACTTTTTTTTTTTCAAACTGTGCTTTTGTCTTTTTAGGTCTTCCTTTGATTTGGACTATGATTTTCACCGGGACTATTATGACACGTATGTGAATAACCTCTATTAGAATGAAAGCTTTGCAGATGTAACCATGTACAGGAAATTTGACTACTGCCTATTATTACAGCTATACTGCAGCCCGTGTGCCACCACCACCACCCCCAATAGCCCGAGCTGTTGTACCTTCAAAACGTCAGAGAGTTTCCGGAAATGTTTCCCGTCGTTTGAAGAGAGAATTCCACTCAAAGAGTGGTCAGCGTGGTGGGTCTTCAAAGTCTACTAGATGTGAGCACTGAATTTTTAATGATTTTGTGAACAAAACTTTTTTGGTTTTCAATCAGCGTCATTCTATTCAGCAGCCCTTAAAGGGGTTTACCCACAAACAGTTAATTTTAAAGTTCATATTAATCAATAGATCTTGCAATAATTTACACAATTGGACTGTGCTGTGTACTGTGTAATGGTTGTCTGATAGTACCACATCTCCTGGGCAGGAGAGGAATGATCAGACAATGTCCCTGTATGGTTAGTCATTACACCGTACATGGCAAGGGGTCATTTATAAGATTCTCAGCACCGGAACATTTTTTTTTTTTATTATTGTTTTAAACTCTTCCAATTGTGGAACCTATTATTAATCCAAGACTTATTGATTAAAATGTACCTTGTTAGTGAGAGAACCCCTTTAATTTAGGTTGCACATCTCACAAAATCAGACATTGCAGCCCTATAAAAACTAGTTATCAATTCAGTTGATAGAAGTCAGTACTCGGTTTTCTGGAGCTAGAAATGTATGTTGATACCCAAGTTAAAATGTACTTTTATTTGGACACTGGTTCAACCGGATTGTTTTCAATAAACGAATAGTTGCAAAAGCTATGTGAACCAGTCTTTCAAGCACCATTAAATGCATTAGGATGCAAGAAGTTTGAGATAAAGGCATAGTGGGGGAATGAGTCAGGATGAGGAAAACCTTTTAATCAGTAGTCCAGGAGAACTAATTCAGTAGCACTGGTTCAGTACCAAGTTATTGGAGAGCCTGGTTTGTGAAGTTGGTCTTAAATCACTGTCAGAATGTAGAGTGCACAGATGGCAAATAAGGGTAGGTGCAGCACTATGGAAAGCTTTATGGATCCCTGGTAAAAAAAACAACTACTCAGCAGTGGATGAATGTTATGAATTTTGCAACTTTTTTTTTTTATTATACATAAGTTGTTTCTGCACTAATGGTATGCTCAAACTCCTGCCACTTTCTGATGGTGTAATGGAAGTGAGTTAGCTAATTGACATTTCATACCAAATGAGGTATGTTTTACATTTGGAGCACCTTTAAAAGTCTGAAAAGTAACTGCTGTATCAATGAAATATGCCCGTAGGTACCTAAAGAGAAATATCACTACTTCCCTATGTATTTCTAACAAATAACCTTTTTTACAGTGAAGGGAGATGATCTACAGACCATTAAAAAGGAGCTCAGTCAGATAAAGCAGAGGGTGGATTCTCTTCTGGAAAGTTTGGAACGTATTGAGAGTGAGCAGTCAAAACAAGGTAAGCATTTGTCTCTATCGAGGACAATGGGACTTGAAATGTGAAAATGTCTTATTTTAACCCCTTCAAGACAGCTATTTTTCATTTTTGCATTTGTTTTTCACTCGCCTGCTTTCCAAAGCCATAACTTTTATTTTTTTCCATCAATATGGCCACGTGAGGGCTTGTTTTTTGCGAGACAAGTTGTCCTTTCAAACACCATTGGTTTTACCATATCGTGTACTCAAACGGGGAAAAAATTGCAAATGCGGTGAAATTGCAAAAAAAAGTGCAATTCCACAACGTTTTTTGGGGGGATTTTTTTTTTTTACCATGTTCACCAAATGCTAAAACTGACCTGCCATTATTATTCTCCAGGACATTACAAGTGCATAGACAGCAAACGTGTATAGGCTCTTTTAAATAAATCCAAATTTTGTTAAAAAAAGAAAATTACAGCATTTTCCGAGACCCGTAGTGTCTCCATTTTTCATGATCTCTGGTTGGGTGAGGGCTTATTTTTTTTTTAGCACTGAGCTGAAGTTTTTGATACACTTTTGGTGCAATCAGGTTAGATTTTTTTTTTATTGATTGGACGGTTCTGAACGACAAATGTTTTTTTTTTTTTTTATCTATTTTGTTTTGAATGAAGCAAAAAGTGTTTAACTTTTTTATTAATATTTTTAACCATTTTTTTTTTCCACTCTTGGCATGCTGCCATAACCCGATTGGCTCTGCTACATATAGACAATGAACAGATCACCTGTATGTAGCAGAATTGCTGACTTGCTATGAGCGCTGACCACCGGGTGGCGATCATAGCAAGCTGGCAATGACAACCATAGAGGTCTGTAGAAGATCTCTGGTTGTCATGACAACCCATCGGTGACCCACTATCACGTGTCGGAAGCTGCACGTTAAATGCCGCTGTCAGTTTGACAGCGGCATTTAACGGGTTAATAGCCACGGGTGGATCACGATTCCACCTGTCTGTTGCGGGCACATGTCATCTGTTCAAAACATGTCATGAAGGGGTTAACTGGTTAAAAGCAGAATGTTTGCTACTGTGCAGCAGTGTGACTGAAAACCTTTCCTACTACAGAGACCAAACTAGATGATGATCAGAGTAGCAGCTCTGTAAAGAAAGAAGAAACAGTTGTGAAAATGGTGGCGGAGGAAGCTGGTGAATCTGGAGAAGAGGGAGACCTGCTGGATGATGATGATCAGGGAGAAGACACGGTAAGCACTTATCTCTAGCAACTACCAATTATAGTTACAATAGACAAGTGGCTCAAACAATTCAAATTTTACTGTTTACATGGATTTTCCCTGGAAAATCTGATATAGGAATGAATTACATGTCCGTCATTATTCTGAGGTCTCTAAAGAGTATAATAAACATTGGAAATTCACTCTCACATCACCTGTCTTGTTCTTTGCTCATCCTTGCTCTGAAATCCCCTGGCCTCTCGTGCTGTCATCAAGAAGCAGACTGATGTGGAGGGGCCAGTAAATGAAGGGGGTTTTTTTGTATTTTATAATGGCCTTGAATGGATGAAAAGATTGTCAAAGGCCACTGTTTTTTGCTGAATTTGTGCTGTAGCAAATTACAGAAATCCTGTCTTGGAATATAGATCTTGACAGATTAGCAACACTTTGCAACCCCTGTAGCATTTTAAGTTAACTATTACTTGTAATAACTTAAATGGGTTGTCAACTACTAGGACTACTCCTTCTCAATCTGAGTGCTTGGCCTGTTAAAATATAAACGCCTATACTGCGTTCCCAGTGCCCATGTGACGTTGTTACATCACGTGAGCCCTGCACCCAATCAGCACTGGCTTCATGGTCTCCTCCTTTGGAGAACTCCAACATGAAGTCAGGGCTGCAGCGTTTCTGACTTACTCTTGATAATCAATTTGTCAGAAGGCAGGGACAGTGAAATTAAGTGGGTACAAGGCATGCGTGACGTAACAACCTCATGTGAGCCCTGGGAAAAGTGCTGACACTGCTGAAAAAGCACCTGCCCCACATGTAAGTATTGGTATTTTTAATGGGGGCAAACATTCAGATTGACAAGGGGCTAGTAGTGGACAACCCCTCTAATGTTCCACTTGTCTAGTTTTCCACTTGTCTACACTTTTTCTAGTATCTCTATTTAAAAAAACATTTTGCCTTCCTTATATGTGTCCTGTTGAGAATAAAATCCAGACAGATAAGTTGTCTGTGGATGGATACCATGTTTTGGCATAGGTGGTTTTCCTTTATTGGATGCTGCCCTTCCCGTGGTTGTTCCTTCCCGGTGAAAGACCTGGCTATTCATTGCTTGCGTTGAGAAACACGTGATGGTGTCTCCGCGGTGTTGGATGTTTTGATCTCCCCGAGGTCATTCATCCTTATGTTTATAGAGCATAAAATCCAGACAGATAAGTTGCTGTGGTTATTTGGATTTTGAACATTTTTTGAGACTTTAACCTTACCACACTTGCATCATGGTTCTCTCAAGCTGAGCTGTTAAACTAAAATGTATTTCTTTGTTTTTATAAGCTTGAAGAAATAAAAGATGGTGACAAAGAAACAGAAGAAGGAGAAGATGAAGGGGACAGCGTAAATGAGGAAGAATCTTAAGTGCCGTCCCCGATGAACTCTTCAGCCTGTTGTGTATAGTTGATTCATAGCTTCACCCTGTACCATCAGTCGTTCCACCAGCTCTTCAAGCCTGTTTATTATGCACTCTGCATTTCCTTTGCCTCCTTTTCATTTTGATACCTATTTGCGACTTGTAGAATAAAACTGTATTGTTTTTACATTGTTGTCTTGCGGTCTCTACTAGTTTGTTTGTTTTTTCCCCTGGGTTTTTTCTTTTTAATTTTAGATCCTGTCATTTTAGTTTTTTTTATTCATGATAAAACATATCCACTATGCTATACCTTTGACAATGTTCTTAGCATTGTGTTGCTACAGTTGAAGTTGGTGTAAAATTTGAAATGAAAAATTACATTTCTTTAGAAATAAACTTTGTTTTTATAACGTAATAGTCTTGTCTATAAATAGAAGAAACATGCAGAAAGACTTGTACAAAAAATGCTTACTTCTGGGTTTGTTTTTTGTAACTTGACCAATCTGTATGCAACCAAACTAAGCTTTAGCTGTATGGAAATGCTGTTCTGGAGAAAGTGTCTTGTGCAGAAATAAAAATAAATGTGCTGTGATCAACCTGAACTGCAGCATTAGTAAGCTGGTATACACTAATTTTATTGCTTACCTGTGAGCAGCTGAATATTATTCTATTGTAGGATATCCTCTTGTTGTGATATTCACCTTGCATTTTTCCAGCAGGCAAAACCTGCTCTTGGCAGTAAAGCAGCTGCTTTCATAAGCCAAGTTTTAGATGAATAAGTACTACCTTGCTTAACGGCTATATTAACAAACATACCTTTTTCCATCACCCATGATGGCACCACGAGAGGGGATCTGCACTTCAAGGACAGGAAACCTTCAAGATAAAAAGGGCGGTTCCTCTCTCCGCATCGGTTGGTTTCCTGTCCTTGATGGGGAACCCTCAAGATGAAACCCTTAGGCTTCTTTCACACTTTCGTCGGTACGGGGCTGTTGCAAAGCGTCGGCGCAACGTACCGACGGAAGTTGTTAAAATTTGGCACAACGTGGGCAGCGGATGCAGTTTTTCAACGCATCCGCTGCCCTTTCTAAAGTGCCTGGGAGGAGCTAGAGATCTCCGCATGCGCACTCCAAAGTGCAGGATGCGACGTACGAAAAACGTTCTTGAACATTATTCAATCGCCATGACAGCACTAACGAGAGAGGGGATCCGCCCTTCAGGGACAGGAAACCTACAGAGATAAAAGGGCGGCACCTCTCTCCCGCATCAGTTGGTTTCCTGTCCCTGACAGGGGACCCTACAGACATACCTTATGGAGAAAGGTGAAGATAGACTAGGGGAGGTACCTAAGCGCGACCAGGCTATTTAAAAAATCCCTAGGGGCTACTGCATGCTTCTTATCCATTTGGAGATGGAGTCCCAGGCGCTGCAGCAATCTCCGGAGAAGCAGTGTCATTCATTGGAGGAGCCCCAAGTGTCGACTATCCAGCAAAGGTCCAGTGGCAGTAGTCACCCGGAAAGAGAGAGGACCAGTCAGAAACTTAAGCCTGGAAGATCATCAAGCTGTCAGGATGATGCACCGACTGTGAAGGACCCCCCGCAGGCTACAGTACCACTCGGTTACCTTCTAGGGGTAAGTGATCTGAGAAAGTTCACTTGGTGATATGTGTCTCCCCTTATGTTCCCTCTCTCCTTATTTATCAGGGAAAGAAACGGTCCACTAAGACTAAACATGGAGAATGTGCTGAATGTGGAGTTCCTTTACCGGACAGCCACATAAAGAAGCTTTGTGGACCCTGTATTCAGCATTTGATAGCGGAGGAGACGCCAGACTTTACCAGCCTGAGACAGATGGTCAGGCAGGAAGTCAGGTTCGTCCAAATCCCTTTCCCAGGAGAGGGAGATTAGTTGAAGAGAGCCCAGATCTCCGATTTCAATTGAGGACAGTGATTCAGGGGAGCTAAGATCAGATTCTTTTTTTCTTCATCTTCAGAGACTGAGTCTGGTCATTCATGTTTTTCTTTTGAACGAATAGACCGCCTGGTCAAGGCGGTAAATACTATGGGAATTGAAGAAACCCCGTCGGAGAAATCTATGCAGGATGTTATGTTTAAAGGTCTAGACCGGAAATCTCGTAGATGTTTTCCAGTGGTTAAAAAGGTGAACTTCCTGATTCTACGAGAATGGGGAAAAAACCTGAGAGGAAAGGCTCTTCCGCCATCGTTTAAAAGGAAATATCCTTTTGAGGAAGCTGCTCTTCAGCATGGGATAAAGCCCCAAAGCTTCCAAGAAATCCTCTCTACCATTTGAGGATTTGGGATCTTTAAAGGACCCGCTGGACAGGAGCGCTGATATGTTCCTTAAAGGGGCTTGGGAAACGTCAGCAGGAGCTCTCAGGCTGTCAATTGCAGCCACCTGTCCAGCACGGTCTATGATGGTGTGGTTGGACAGTTTAGAGCAGTGTTCCCAAACTCCAGTCCTCAAGGCCCACCAACAGATCATGTTTTCAGGATTTCCTTTGTATTGCACAGGTGATGCAATTATCACCTGGGCAAGACTAGGGAAATCCTGAAAACGACCTGTTGGTGGGCCTTGAGGACTGGAGTTGGGGACCCCTGGTTTAGAGGATCAGCTTAAAAACAAGACTCTGAAATGAGATTTTCTCCTTTCTATGGTTCAAGGAGCAGCAGCTTACCTTTCTGATGCATCTGCAGATTCGGTGAAGCTGGCAGCCAAATCAGCGGCCCTTTCGAATGCTGCTCGTAGAGCCAATTAGCTAATGTTGGCCAGGGGACATGCAGGCGAGATCAAAACTGCAGTATTCCGTGTGAGGGGGTGCATTTGTTCTGGTCAGTTCAAGATGAACTATTGGAGAAAGCAGGTGATGGCAAAAGTTTCCCTTACTTAGGAAGACCCGCCTACAGATGGGGTACTAATAGAAGATGGTTTGACCGTGCAAGAACTAATAGAGAAAGGTCTAGATATGACACCAATAGAAAGAAAGAGGTTACATGTTCAACTCCTTTCGGGACAACAGAAAGCCACAATGACTGCCGGACTGGGTGGGAGGCAGGCTTTTGGCCATCTATCCGGCTTGGCTTAAAATTTCCTGTAGCCCATGGGTCCTAAACACTATTAAATCGGGACTAAAGTTTGATTTTCAGCAAATTCCTTGGGATAAATTTGTTACCACCTATATGTTCTTCACCTGCAGAACAGCTGGCATTAGAGTCTGAGGTTCTGGAACTTCAACAAAAGGGTGTATTGGTGGAAGTTCCTGAAGCACTAAGGGTATGTGTCCACGTTCAGGAAACGCTGCGTGTTTGATGCTGCGTGGGGCCGCAGCGTCAAACACGCAGCGTCCAGATGTTCCAGCATAGTGGAGGGGATTTTATGAAATCCCGTCTCCACTATGCGTGGTAACATGCATCCGTCGGCCCTGCGACTCCAGACATGCTGCGTGTCTTTTAAGATCACAGCATGTCCGTGTTCATTGCAGCGATGCTGATCTGCCGCAAGGAATAACAGGGCCCTATGCGTGGGGTGCGATGATCCCGGATGTGTGCAATGAACACATCCGGCATCATCGTGTCCCAGAAGGGGGCGGGGCTTAGCGCTGGGCAGGTTTGCCGCTCCGACGAAACCGCCGGCCATCCTGATCGTGGACACGTACCCTTAGAGGTAAGGGGTTTTATTCCCCCCTCTTCTTGATTAAAAAGCCAGACAATTCCTTTTGTACTATCATCAATCTTAAAGGCCTGAATAAGTTCTTATGGGTCCAGTCGTTTAAAATGGAGTCTGTAAAAACAGCAATAAAACTATTGTTTGACAAGTGTTTCATGGTAGTCTTAGGTCTTAAGGTACCGTCACATTAAGCGACGCTGCAGCGATATCGACAACGATGCCGATCGCTGCAGCGTCGATGTGTGGTTGCTGGAGAGCTGTCACACAGACCGCTCTCCAGCAACCAACGATGCCGAGGTCCCCGGGTAACCAGGGTAAACATCGGGTTACTAAGCGCAGTGCTGCGCTTAGTAACCCGATGTTTACCCTGGTTACCAGTGTAAAATGTAAAAAAAAAAACAGTACATACTCACCTTCGCGTCCGCTTCCTGCACTGACTGAATGCCGGCCCTAACAGCAGAGCGGTGACGTCACCGCTGTGCTGTGCTTTCACTTTACGGCCGGCGCTCAGTCAGTGTGGGAAGCGGACGGCGGGGGACGCGAAGGTGAGTATGTACTGTTTGTTATTTTTACATTTTACACTGGTAACCAGGGTAAACATCGGGTTACTAAGCGTGGCCCTGCGCTTAGCAACCCGATGTTTACCCTGGTTACCAGTGTAAAACATCGCTGGTATCGTTGCTTTTGGTGTCAAACACGACGATACACGCCGGTCTGACGACCAAATAAAGTTCTGAACTTTAATCAACGACCAGCGATATCACAGCAGGATCCTGATCGCTGTTGCGTGTCAAACTAAACAATATCGCTAGCCAGGACGCTGCAACGTCACGGATCGCTAGCGATATCGTTTAGTGTGAAGGTACCTTTAAAGACGCCTATTATGTCCCTATACACGCAGACCACCAACAGTTTTTAAGGGTGGCAGTCTCACTAGGCAGGGAAATAAAACACTTCCAATACAGGGCCCTCCCCTTTGGTGTTGCAGTTGCCCCTCGTGTTTTCACAAAGATAATGTTGGAGGTCATGGCGTAACTTCATGAACAAGATATTCTAGTGGTTCCATATCTGGATGACCTATTGATCATAGGACACTCAGAATCACACTGCTCGGCCCAACTAGCAAAAGTAAATGCAGCCTTACAAAGTTTGGGATGGATTATTAATTTTAAAAAATCCAGTTTACAACCCCTAACAGTACAAGAATTCCTGGGTCTCATTTGAGACTCCAGGTTGCAAGAATGCCTTGCAGCGCTGGAGTCCTGGGTTCAAATCCCACCAAGGACAACATCGGCAAAGAGTTTGTATGTTCTCTCCGTGTTTGCGTGGGTTTCCTCTGGGCACTCCGGTTTCCTCCCACATTCCAAAGACATACTGATAGGGAATTTAGATTGTGAGCCCCATTGGGGACAGCGATGATAATGTCTGTAAAGCGCTGCGGACTATGTTAGCTCTATAGAAAAATAAAGATTATTCTTAAAGGTAGACATAATTACTCAGCAAATACTCAAGATCGTTGACAATTCATCAGTCACGTTAAGAGGGGCAGTGTCACTGTTAGGCTCACTCACGTCTTGTATCCCGGCGGTTCTTTGGGCCCAGTACCACACCAGAGTCCTACAGTGGGATATACTGTATAATACTTGTCAGTTAAAGGCCACCATGAAAGTAGGTTTTCCTTGTCAGATGCTTCTATACAATCCTTACGTTGGTGGTTACAAACGCCAAACCTGCGGACAGGTGTTCCCTGGATAAACCATATATCTCGTGTGGGGACCACAGATGCTAGCCCCAGGGGTTGGGGAGCACATATGGGTGATACGTGGGTGGGTCCAGGGAGTTTGGTCACATCCCGAGCAAAACCTATCCTTCAACGTAAGGGTACCGTCACACAGTGCCATTTTCATCGCTACGACGGCACGATTTGTGACGTTCTAGCGATATCGTTACGATATCGTTGTGTCTGACACGATACTGCGATCCGGATCCCCGCTGAGAATCGTACGTCGTAGCAGATCGTTTGAAACTTTCTTTCGTCGTCTAGTGTCCCGCTGTGGCGGCATGATTGCATCGTGTGACAGGTTGTATACGATGTGCGCACAGTAACCAACGGCTTCTACATTGCAAATACGTCATGAAATTATCGCTCCAGCTCCGTGTATTGCAACGTGTGACCGCAGTCTACGACGCTGGAGCGATAATCATACGACGCTGCAACGTCACGAATCGTGCCGTTGTAGCGATGAAAATGGCACTGTGACAGTACCCTTAGAGTTACTGGCGGTAGAACGAGCTCAGAGTTATTTGCTTATGTCCTTACAGGGCCAACACGTCAGGCTATTTTCAGACAATCAGGTAACGGTAGCTTATATTAATCATCGGGGGGGAACCCGATCCAGATCTTTAATGGAAGTGGCGGGTCGTATCTTTCAGATAGCCGAATCTCATCTACTGTCGCTCACATCTCTTCATATAAAGGGAAAACAACATCGTGGCAGATTACCTAAGTCGCAGAGAACTCAGGCAAGGAGATTGGGTTCTCAAATCAAACCGTCTTCAACCAGATCACACTTCTATGGGGGTGCCCGGATATAGATCTCTTCGCCAGCAAAGAGTCACCAGTTTTGCTCCCTAAACCCCAGAGACAATCCTTATGTGGTGGACGCCCTCTTAATTCCATGGCAGTATCGGAGGTTGTCTCCCCGCCCTAATAGGGGACAGGAAACAAAGAGGTTAAATACCCCTCCCCTTCCTGCAACCGCCAGTGTTTTTCTTGTCCCCTATGGGGCATGAAGAGGTTCTCTGATAGTGCTGCCGTGGCCGGCGATCGGGAGCACTGTTACCTGAAGCCGGGCAGTTGAGGTCGGGAGCTCCCCTCTCCTCCTTGGACTGCTCCCATCTCCGCGTCTACTGCGTGACTTGGGACCTCTACCCACACCTTTTTCGGGAGGCAAAGCAGGGCGGTGCGGTGCGCCGGGGTCCTCCTGCAGCTCCCCGGCTTCCTCCACGCTGCTGGTGGATGACGCGCGCATACCGGAAGTGACGCGTACCTGAACTTCCGGTTTCTTCGGCTCCATACACTGAAGCTCCCACGCGCGCCGGCCAGCGTCCCCTGCCCAGACCTTCTGTCTGTGACCCTCTTGCCTGGACCACTGACCATATGGACGACAAACCCCTACTCCGCTCCTGCGGAGCCCAGCGTACACCCCCCTACTGTAAGTAGTGGGATGATGTGCCTTGCTGTCCATTTAAAAAAAAAAAAAAAAATTCAAGTGACTTAGTCCACCTTTCTCGTTTTAGGGAGACAAGGTCCCTGCCCATAGGAAGGATAAAATGCCCAGCCGCAAGTGTGCTGCATGTGCATCCAAGCTTCCCTCCACGTATAAAAAGAAGCTCTGCCAACCATGCACAGACGAAGTCCTGCGTAGTGAACAGCCCTCACTCATGGACAGCATCATAACCCTCATTAGACAAGAGGTTCAGTCCTCCATGGCGGCCTTTCTCAAACCCCAGCACCGCAGCCTCCCCCTCCTAAGAAAAGAAAGATGGCCCCGGTAGTCTCCGACTATGACTCGGGCGAGATACATAACTCTGGTTCAGATGACAGTTGGGAGAATGAAGGTTCTACTTCCGCTCCCAAATCTGACAATAAAAAAATATCTCTTCTCCTTTGAGGACATGGAAGAGTTAGTGTCCATGGTGAGGGGCACCATGCGAGTAGAAGACGAGGTAGAGGGTCATTCAGTACAGGATGACATGTTTGGGGGCTTGAAACCTAAATCAGTGAAGGGATTCTGTTGTGAATTCCGTTCTCGGACTCCCTCTGGTGGCTTTGAGTGGAACTGCTGGTCCTTGAGGTTGGCTTTCCTATTTAACTCCACTCAGATCGTTACTTCATGCCAGCTGTCAATGTCTCAGTATTGGTTCAGATCTCTCTTGGACTTCTCAGATGACCTGTCTACTCCAGCAGAAGCTAAGTTCCTGCTAGTTCATTTGTTACTGCTTCTTGAATATCAGGCAGAGAAAATCTTGCTGGCTTTGTGTCAGGGTCAGGATGAAGCGGAGGTATATTCAAGAAGCAGTAACAACAAATGAACTAGCAGGAACTTAGCTTCTGCTGGAGTAGACAGGTCATCTGAGAAGTCCAAGAGAGATCTGAACCAATACTGAGACATTGACAGCTGGCATGAAGTAACGATCTGAGTGGAGTTAAATAGGAAAGCCAACCTCAAGGACCAGCAGTTCCACTCAAAGCCACCAGAGGGAGTCCGAGAACGGAATTCACAACAGGATTCCCCATTCACGAAAATATCGAAGGTCTTATCCTCCATGAGTGGGGCTTACCGGAAAAGGGGTTAGACGCCCCATCGGAGTTTAAGAATCGTTTTCCCCTTGAGGGAGACTGTTCCCTATTAGAAATGCCCAAAGTGGATGTGCAAGTGTCAAGGGTAACCAAAAAAACGGCTCTACCCTTTGAAGATTCCTCTCAGCTTAAAGATCCCATGGATCGGAAAACAGAGCTTATTGAGGAAATCTTGGGACACTTCACCAATTTGCTGAGATCTAACGTGGCTTCAACATGTGTAGCCAGATCTTTGTTTCTCTGGCTGCGTACCTTGGAGAATCACCTTGTACAAGGTACTCCTAGGGAGAAGATTCTTAATTCCCTCTCTCTGCTTCAGAAGGCGACTGGATTCCTCACAGACGTTTCCGCAGAATCTGTACGAGTAGCCGCTAGATCAGCTGTCCTCACTAATTCGGCTAGAAGGGCTTTATGGCTTAAATCCTGGGGAGGGGATATTACCTCAAAATCCAAGCTTTGTGGTATTCCCTTCCAGGGTCATTATGTATTTGGGCCTGTCCTGGATGAAATCTTGGACAAAGCTTCAGATAAGAAAAAAGTCCTTCCGGAACAAAAGAACCCTAGATAGCGTTTTTTTCGTTCCCCCCGTGACCAAGCTCCCCAACAAAATTACAGGGGCAAAGGCAAATCGGGTCGGTGGAGCTACCTCAAAGGGGGGAAACCAGAAATATCCTGGTCCCCCAACCCCAGCAGACCTCTGAGAAGCAATGACTGCTCTCCGGTCGGGGGGTCGACTCTCGCGATTCCTCTCCCAGTGGCAGACGATCACCACGGATCAGTGGGTCCTGTGTACCATTCGGGAGGTCCTAAAATTGGAGTTCGAGAGTCCTCCTCCTCACCGTCTAACCATCACTCCTCTACAGTCTAAAGGACTTCGAGAATCTCTGATGACGGATATTCTAAGCCTGCTTCAAGCAGAGGTAATTTCCCAGGTACCACATCAGGAAATAGGAGAAGGTCACTATTCCCACCTTTTTCTGGTGAAAAAACCCTCTGGGGAAACACCGTATCATAATAAACCTGAAACCTCTAAATCAGGTAATAAAGTACCGAAGATTCAAAATGGAATCAATCAAATCAGCAATCCCGCTGATTGGTCAGGACTGGGTAATGGCGACGCTGGACCTGAGGGGGAAGCATACTATCATGTACCAATACATCCAGATCACAGAAGGTTTCTCAGGTTCGCGATTTCCCAAAACAAGCGAGTCAGCCATTACCAATTCAATGTCCTTCCATTCGGAGTCTCGTCTGCTCCCCGAGTCTTCACCAAGATCATGTCAGAAGCGGTATTCTTTATCCGTCAACTGGGGGTCTGTCATTCCATACTTGGATGACTTTCTCATCATCACTCCATCCCCTTTGCGTCTCAATCAGGATGTGACGAAGGTCCTCGATACCCTAAAGTCACTCGGGTGGATCCCGAATTTGGCAAAATCAGATCGCCGACCATCTCCACGGAAGAAATTCCTAGGAGTCCTTCTGGACTCGGAGAAAAGGATGTCCTTTCTACCCAAAGACCGTTGGATTGATCTTATCCACAGGATCTCCAGGTTCAGAAGCCAAAAAAACCCGACTCTAAGAGACTCTATGTCAATCCTGGGTTCATTGACATCGTGCATCCAGGCAGTCTCCTGGGCCCAAGCCCATACGAGAATTCTGCAGTCTCACATCCTGACGTATTCAAGAGGTCACCGGATGGCTCTAACCAGGAAGATTCCCCTTCCCTCTCATGTGAGATCTTCCCTCTCATGGTGGCTGAACTCCCAAAACCTACATCGAGGAGTCAGCTGGGATCAGACCCCTCTCAGAGTACTCACGACAGATGCACGTCAGAGAGGTTGGGGCGCCGTGATCGAAGGCTCCCACTTTCAGGGGCTGTGGGCCCCAGATGTAAGACACAGCTCCTCAAATCTGAGGGAATTAAAAGCAGTGGAGGAGGCGGTAAGAGCCGCATCTGCCCTCATCCAAGGTTACCATGTACGGCTGATGTCCGACAATATGACCACTGTGGCCTATCTTCGGCACCAAGGGGGCACAGGACATTCAAACCTAAATATAACGGCTGGAAGGATTTTTTCCTGGGCGGAGAATCACCTGTCCATCTCCGCAGTTCATATAAAGGGATTGGACAACTCCCAGGCGGATTATCTCAGCAGGAGGGAGTTCCATCCAGGAGAATGGTCTCTAAATCAGGATGTATTCCTATCCTTAGTCCAGAGGTGGGGAACTCCCGATGTGGACCTGTTCGCCAACAACCGGAATACAAAATCAAACATCTTCTCCCTGACCTCAAACAAGGCGCAGGGACTGGACGCTTTCTCCCACCCCTGGGAGTTTACCCTGGCATATGCCTTCCCGCCAATCCCTTTGCTACCCCGAACATTACAGAAGATCCGGATAGATCAAGTTACAACGATTCTGATAGCCCCATGGTGGCCAGTGAGAAGCTGATTCAGCGCACTAACAAGTATGTGTCTAGAGGGCCCGATTCTGCTTCCCCAAAGACGCGACCTTCTTCAACAAGGTCCCCTGATCCATCCGGACCTACACAAGCTAAAACTAGCAGCCTGGCTATTGAGGCCGAGATACTGAAGGCCAGAGGTCTCTCACAGGAAGTAATCGAAACCCTACAAAAGAGTAGGAAGCCAATAACTAACGCCATTTATGGCAAAGTCTGGAAAAGATTTTCGTCATGGTGTTTCCCGAATAGGCCGGATCCATTCAATCCAAATATTGCACAGATCCTTCAATTCCTCCAGAAGGGCTTGGAACTGGGGCTTTCACCTAGTACCTTAAAGGTTCAGGTGTCAGCTCTTGGGTCTTTCTTCGACCAAGATCTAGCAAGCCACCGATGGATCAAGCGATTCATAACATCAGCAACTAGAATCCGTCTGAGACTTCACATCCACACCCTTCCTTGGGACTTAAACGTTGTCTTAAAAGGTCTGACCGGCGACCCCTTTGAACCCCTTTCAGCCTCCAGCTTAAAAGTTCTGACCCTTAAGACCGTCTTCCTGGTAGCTATCACTACCGCCAGGCGCATAGGGGAACTACAGGCCTTATCAGTCCAGGAGCTATTCCTAACCATAACCATGGACAGTATAATCCTCAAATTAGACCCTTCCTTTATGCCTAAGGTAGTCTCGGACTTCCACAGAAATCAAGACATCATATTACCCTCATTCTGTCCAAATCCTTCTAATCCAAAAGAAGAAGCCTTTCACACCCTGGACGTCCGTAGAGTGGTCCTATTCTACCTCCAACAGACAGAAAGTTGGAGGTTGGACCAAAACCTGTTCATCCAGTGGTCAGGATGAAATAAGGGCAAGAAAGCAGCCAAAAGCACAATCGCTAATTGGATTAAAAATGCCATTAGTCTTGCATACTCATCACAGAAGCTTACACCTCCAGCTTCACTTAAAGCCCACTCTACCCGTTCAGTCTCGACTTCCTGGGCAGAGAGGGGAAATCATCATCGGAGCAGATATACAGAGCCGCCACCTGGTCGTCAGTCCATGCATTCACCAGGCTCAACTTCAATAGGGACCTATCGTTTGGCAGATGCGTTCTCCAAGCAGTTGTCCCTCCCTAAAGAAATTAGCGGTTGGTATAACTCCGATACTGCTGTTGTGGAAGGTGACTGGAGAAAATAGAATTAGTCTTAGCGGTAATTCGGTTTCTAGGAACCTTCCACGACAGCACTAATTTCCCTCCCTATCAAATGTATTTATTAGATGATTCCTGCACTTAAGTGGTAACTATTCATGCTACTGTGTCCAGAAAAAACACTGGTGGTTGCAGGAAGGGGAGGGGTATTTAACCTCTTTGTTTCCTGTCCCCTATTAGGGCGGGGAGACAACCTCCGATCCTCCTGTCGTGGAAGGTTCCTAGAAACCGAATTACCGGTAAGACTAATTCTATTTTCCCAGCCTTGGATTCTTCCGGAACTCCTAGACCTCTTCTCCCAAGGTCCAATTTTCCATCCCCGAGTGTCCAAATTACATCTGGCGGCGTGGAATTTGAAGGGACATTACTGAAAAGGAGGGGGTTTTCACAAGGGCTGATTTAATACTTTACTTAAAAGCAGGTAGGTTTCCACAACGGAGATTTATGTTAGAATCTGGAAAAAGTTCTTAACTGTTTCAGGAGCAGAGATTGGTCAGAAAGTCAGTATTACTAAAGTTCTGGAATTCCTGCAGAGGGGTCCGGAGTTTGGGCTAGCCACTAGCACCCTTAGAGTCCATGTATCAGCTTTAGGGGCTTTATACAATTGTAATTTAGCTAACAATTACTGGGTTGCTAGATTTATCAAAGCAGCGGCTAGGTCAAGACCCATTGTTAAGAAAAAACTAGCCCCGTGGGACTTAAACTTAGTACTTACAGCTTTAACTAAACCCCCCTTTGAGCCTATTGATTCTGCTCCTATAAAAATCCTGTCTTTTAAAACAGCTCTTTTAGTTGCTCTTACATCAGCAAGAAGAGTTAGTGACCTACAAGCCCTCTCTAGACAGCCTCCATACATCCAGTTTAGAGACGATAGAGTAGTATTAAAGCCCCCGTCTCACATAGCGAGATCGCTAGCGAGATCGCTGCTGAGTCACAAGTTTTGTGACGCAACAGCGACCTCCATAGCGATCTCGCTATGTGTGACACGTACCAGCGATCAGGCCCCTGCTGCGAGATCGCTGGTCGTGTCGGAATGGCCTGGACCTTTTTTTGGTCGTTGAGGCCCCGCTGACATCGCTGAAACGGTGTGTGTGACACCGATCCAGCGATGTCTTCACTGGTAACCAGGGTAAACATCGGGTTACTAAGCGCAGGGCCGCGCTTAGTAACCCGATGTTTACCCTGGTTACCAGCGTAAATGTAAAAAAAAACAAACAGTACATACTCGCCTTTCGGTGTCCAGGTCCCTTGCCGTCTGCTTCCTGCTCTCACTGACTGCCGCCGTAAAGTGAGAAGTGAGAGCACAGCAGTGACGTCACCGCTGCGCTCTGCTCTCACTGTACGGCCGGATCTCAGTCAGAGCAGGAAGCAGACGGCAAGGGACCTGACGGACACCGAAAGGCGAGTATGTACTGTTTGCTTTTTTTGGTAACCAGGGTAAACATCGGGTTACTAAGCGCGGCCCTGCGCTTAGTAACCCGATGTTTACCCTGGTTACCCGGGTGCTGCAGGGGGACTTCGGCATCGTTGAAGACAGTTTCAACGATGCCGAAGTCGTTCCCCTGATCGTTGGTCGCTGGAGAGAGCTGTCTGTGTGACAGCTCCCCAGCGACCACACAACGACTTACCAACGATCACAGCCAGGTCGTATCGCTGGTCGTGATCGTTGGTAAATCGCTATGTGAGACGGGGCCTTAAGAACGGATCCTCTTTACCTTCCTAAGGTAGCATCAAAGTTCCACAGACTTCAGGAAATAAATCTCCCCACTTTTTGTCCTAATCCTAAAAATCAAAAAGAACTCAAACTCCATTCATTAGATGTTAAAAGATGTCTACTCAGATATATAACTTTAACAGACCCTTGGAAAAAAGATAGTTCTTTGTTCTTATCCTTTCAGGGAGTCAGGAAAGGGTTTAGGGTGTCTAAAAACACCTTAGGTAGATGGATTAGGGAAGGGATATCTTTGGCTTATTCAGCAGGTGGCCTAGAAGTCCCGGAAGGTATAAGAGCTCATTCCACTCAGGCCATGGCGACATCCTGGGCGGAAAGGTCGGAAGTGTCAATTGAGGATATATGTAAGACGGCCACATGGTCATCTCCGTCTACTTTCTTTAAGCATTATAGATTAGATCTGGGTGGCTCCTCCGATCTCACGTTTGGTAGAAGGGTGCTGGAAGCAGTAGTCCCTCCCTAAGACTCCTTTCTCTGAATCTCTCGTTAGTGCTGTCATGGCGACTGAATAAATACTCAAGCTACTTACCGGTAGCGGTGTTTTTCAGGAGTTTAATCACAGGGTGAAATGTTTAAATTATTTATGTGCTACTAACCAAGGAGGTCTTCTCATGCTCTGTAATCCAACTGATGCGGGAGAGTAGTGCCGCCCTTTTATCTGTAGGTTTCCTGTCCCTGAAGGGCGGATCCCCTCTCTCGTTAGTGCTGTCATGGGCTCCTGAAAAACACCGCTACCGGTAAGTAGCTTGAGTATTTCGTGATGACGGTCCGCCAAAACACGACACATCCAGTGCACGATGGACGCGACGTATGCGATCCGTCTGCAATACAAGTCTATGGGGAAAAATGCATCCTGCGGGCACATTTGCAGGATGCATTTTTTTCCCCAAAACTACGCATTGTGACGGATCAATAAAGACAAGTGTGAAAGAAGCCTTAGAAGAGGATGGCTGGGTCAGGTGGGTTTCGGCAGGCAGTGGTTTGCTTCATCTGTCACCAGGTAGCGGTCGTGCCTCAGAGGCCATGTCTCGCCGTTCCCTTCCCTGAGTGAAAGCCTGGCCACAGCCCGTGAGGCGATGCCCAGGTGAAGAAAGATCAGCCATGCCCTCCCTGTGTAATATGGCAGCCTGTGAGGCACATCGGTGCCCGGGTGAAGAGGAAGCCCCAAGCCACGTGCCCTCCCGGTGGCTCAGAGAGGCTCTTCAGCCTGCGGGCATGACAGACCACCGTGCCCTCCACGTTCTGCCTCACAGGCATCAAGGTCCTGCAGGGGTGCACAGGAATAACAGCATTCGGTGGTGTGGTCCCGGGGCCTGGGTAGGAGGATGGCCGCAAGGCACCATAGCAGCAGCATGTGGGGGAGTCACACCGGAACTGACCCCAGCGCTCACTGGAAGGGGAATGCCGGGTGCGCGCAGAGTCTGAAACAACGGGAGCGTGATTCGGAAGTAAATGCCGGGTGCGCGCGGTGTCTGAGGCTGCGGGGGAGTGCGCAGCAAGGTAAAACCGGCGCACTTCAGGGAGCACACGGGGGTGCGCGCATACCCCTAGACAACGAGCAGCGCTATTGAAAAGTGCAATCGGCATCGGTAGAAATGACACACTGGGCAGGTGTGTACAAGGAAGGGGTGGCACCCTTCTGTTAACCACTTCCCGACCTTTGACGCAGCGTATGCGTCATGAAAACCTGTGCCAATCCGACCTGTGACGCAGCATATGCGTCATGGTCAGATCGCGTCCCTGCAGGCCGGGTTAAAAGGTTAACTCCAATTTCACCCGACATGCAGGGACAGGGGGAGTGGTACTACAGCCCAGGCGGGGTGGCTTCGCCCCCCCGTGGCTACGATCGCTCTGATTGGCTGTTGAAAGTGAAAGCCAATCATAGCAATCTAATATTTCACCTATGAAAATTGGTGAAATATTACAATCCAGCCATGGCCGATGCTGCAATAGCATCGGCCATGGCTGGAGACCCCGATCTGGCCCCCCACTGACTGACGGTGGCGATCTGCAGCTGCCGTCAGTGTTCTGTACCCCTCCGTTTGGTCCTAAGCGCCTTCCTCTCCCCTCTGACCCTCCCCTATCCTCCCCTCTGCCCCCCCCCCCCCGCTGTCCGATTGCACCCCCCTTACTTACCTAGTCCCGGTGTCCCTCCCGGTGTCCTCGGTCTTCTCGCATGGGCGCCGCCATCTTGGAAAATGGCGGGTGCATGCGCAGTGCGCCCGCCAAATCTTCCAGCTGGCAGATTCGTTGCCTGTACATTTTGATCGCTGTCATAGGTTCTATCACAGTGATCAAAATAAAAAAAATAGTAAATAAACCCCCCCTTTATCACCCCCATTGGTAGGGACAATAATAAAATGCAGAAAATATATTTATTTTAGTTTTTCCGTTAGGGGTAGGGTTAGGGTTGCACTTAGGGTTAGGGTTGCACTTAGGGTTAGGGTTGCACTTAGGGTTTCGGTTGCACTTAGGGATAGGGTTGCGGCTAGGGTTGCACTTAGGGTTAGGGTTGCACTTAGGGCTGCACTTAGGGTTAGGGTTGCACTTAGGGCTGGGGTTGCACTTAGGGTTAGGGTTAGAATTAGGGTTAGGGTTTCAATTAGGGTTAGGGTTACAATTAGGGTTAGAATTAGGGCTAGGGTTGGAATTAGGGTTAGAATTAGGCTATGTGCACACGGTGCGGATTTGGCTGCGGATCCGCAACGGATTGGTCGCTGCAGATTTGTAGCAGTTTTCCATCACGTTTACAGTACCACGTAAACCTATGGAAAACCAAATCTGCTGTGCCCATGGTGCGGAAAATACAGCGCGGAAACGCTACGTTGTATTTTCCGCAGCATGTCAATTATTTGTGCGGATTCCCCAGCGTTTTACACCTGCTCTATAATAGGAATCTGCAGGTGAAATCCACACAAAAACACTGGAAATCCGCGGTAAATCTGCAGGTAAAGCGCAGTGCGTTTTACCTGCAGATTTTTCAAAAACGGTGCTGAAAAATCTGCACACAAATCCGCAACGTGGGCACATAGCCTTAGGGTTAGGGTTGGAATTAGAGTTAGGGTTGGAGTTAGGGTTAAGACTAGGGTTAGGGTTGTGGTTAGGGTTGGGATTAGGGTTAGGGGTGTGTTGGGGTTAGTGTTGGAGTTAGAATTGAGGGGTTTCCACTGTTTAGGCACATCAGGGGGTCTCCAAACGTGACATGGCGCCACCATTGATTCCAGCCAATCTTGCTTTGAAAAAGTCCAATGGTGCTCTCTCCTTTCCGAGCCCCGACGTGTGCCCAAACAGGAAACTGGACAACAACTTTTGGGGTAAAATTTCTCCTGTAACCCTTGGGAAAATAAAAAATTGCGGGCTAAAAAATTATTTTTGAGGAAAGAAAAATGATTTTTTATTTTCACGGCGCTGCGTTATAAACTTCTGTGAAGCACTTGGTGGTTCAAAGTGCTCACCTCACCACACATTTAGATAAGTTCCTTTGGGGGTCTAGTTTCCAAAATGGGATCACTTGGGAGTTTCTACTGTTTAGGCACATCAGGGGCTCTGCAAACGCAATGTGACGCCCGCAGAGCATTCCATCAAAGTCTGCATTTCAAAACGTCACTACTTCCCTTCCGAATCCCGACATGTGCCCAAACAGTGGTTTACCCCCACACATGGGGTATCAGCGTACTCAGGAGAAACTGGACAACAACTTTTGGGGTAAAATTTCTCCTGTTACCCTTGGGAAAATAAAAAATTGCGGGCTAAAAAATCATTTTTGAGAAAAGAAAAATTATTTGTTATTTTCATGGCTCTGCCTTATAAACTAATGTGAAGCACTTGGGGGTTCAAAGTGCTCACCACACATCTAGATTAGTTCCTTGGGAGGTCTAGTTTCCAAAATGGGGTCACTTGTGGGGGAGCTCCAATGTTTAGGTACACAGGGGCTCTCCAAACGCGACATGGTGTCCGCTAATGATTGGAGCTAATTTTCCATTCAAACAGCCAAATGGCGTGCCTTCCCTTCCGAGCCCTGCCGTGCGCCTAAACAATGGTTTACCCTCATATATGGGGTATCAGCATACTCAGGACAAACTGGACAACAACATTTTGGGTCCAATTTCTCCAGTTACCCTTGGGAAAATAAAAAATTCCGGGCTAAAAAATCATTTTTGAGGAAAGAAAAATAATTTTTTATTTTCACGGCTCTGCGTTATAAACTTCTGTGAAGCACCTGGGGGATTAAAGTGCTCACTATGCATCTAGATAAGTTCCTTGGGGGGTCTAGTTTCCAAAATGGGGTCACTTGTGGGGGAGCTCCAATGTTTAGGCACACAGGGGCTCTCCAAACGCGACATGGTGTCCGCTAACGATTGGAGCTAATTTTCCATTCAAAAAGTCAAATGGCGCGCCTTCCCTTCCGAGCCTTGCCGTGCGCCCAAACAGTAGTTTAACCCCACATATGAGGTATCGGCGTACTCAGGAGAAATTGCCCAACAAATTTTAGGATCCATTTTATCCTGTTGCCCATGTGAAAATGAAAAAATTGAGGCTAAAAGAAATTTTTTGTGAAAAAAAAAGTACTTTTTCATTTTTACAAATCAATTTGTGAAGCACCTGAGGGTTTAAAGTGCTCACTATGCATCTAGATAAGTTCCTTGGGGGGTCTAGTTTCCAAAATGGGATCACTTGTGAGGGAGCTCCAATGTTTAGGCACACAGGGGCTCTCCAAACTCGACATGGTGTCCGCTAACCATGGAGATAATTTTTCATTCAAAAAGTCAAATGGCGCTCCTTCCCTTCCGAGCCTTACCATGTGCACAAGCAGTGGTTTACCCCCACATGTGAGGTATCGGTGTACTCAGGAGAAATTGCCCAACAAATTTTAGGATCCATTTTATCTTGTTGCCCATGTGAAAATGAAAACATTGAGGCTAAAATAATTTTTTTGTGAAAAAAAAGTACTTTTTCATTTTTTACGGATCAATTTGTGAAGCACCTGGGGTTTTAAAGTGCTCACTATGTATCTAGATAAGTTCCTTGGGGCGTCTAGTTTCCAAAATGGGGTCACTTGTGGGGGAGCTCCAATGTTTAGGCACACGGGGGCTCTCCAAACGTGACTTGGTGTCCGCTAAAGATTGGAGCCAATTTTTCATTCAAAAATTCAAATGGCGCTCCTTCCCTTCCGAGCCCTGCCGTGCGCCAAAACAGTGGTTTACCCCCACATATGAGGTATCAGCGTACTCAGGACAAATTGGACAACAACTTTCGTGGTCCAGTTTCTCCTGTTACCTTTGGGAAAATAAAAAAATTGTTGCTAAAATCATTTTTGTGACTAAAAAGTTAAATGTTCATTTTTTCCTTCCATGTTGCTTCTGCTGCTGTGAAACACCTGAAGGGTTAATAAACTTCTTGAATGTGGTTTTGAGCACCTTGAGGGGTGCAGTTTTTAGAATGGTGTCACTTTGGGGTATTTTCAACCATATAGAACCCTCAAACTGACTTCAAATGTGAGGTGGTCCCTAAAAAAAATGGTTTTGTAAATGTTGTTGTAAAAATGAGAAATCACTGGTCAAATTTTAACCCTTATAACTTCCTAGCAAAAAAAAAATTGTTTCTGAAATTGTGCTGATGTAAAGTAGACATGTGGGAAATGTTATTTTTTAACTATTTTGTGTCACATAACTCTCTGGTTTAACAAATTAAAAATTCAAAATGTGAAAATTGCGAAATTTTCAAAATTTTTGCCAAATTTCCTTTTTTTTCACAAATAAACACAGAAATTATCGACCTAAATTTACCACTAACATGAAGCCCAATATGTCACGAAATACAATCTCAGAATCGCTAGGATTCGTTGAAGCGTTCCTGAGTTATTACCTCATAAAGGGACACTGGTCAGAATTGCAAAAAATGGCCAGGTCATTAAGGTCAAAATAGGCTGGGTCCTGAAGGGGTTAATTGAGTCCTAAAACTATTTTAAAGGAGTGACAGGCATGCATTCGGTGGCAACCATGGAAACCTTGTCGCCTGAGCAATTGCAGCCTCACCAGCAGTAGGAGACAGAAAAGCTGTCGCGCTCGCAGGAAAAGAGCCACGCCGCACAATACTCTGAGTAGTTCAGAGGAAGTTCCCAGTAGATGCTATGGACAAGTTAAATAAGGCAGTGCGATCTACTATGGGAAGGCTAAAAGGTTGGCCCACGAACTCATGATCGGCGTCTTACAAAGAAAGAAACGCAGGGCCTTTCCCATTAATGAGTGAACATGTAAACCCTTTAAAATGTTTTTTATTAAATATCTTTAAAATTACAAATATCCCAGTGACAAAAAAACAGGATCAAAAAAGTGCACCTCTCCTAGTGCTATCCCTGCACTTAACTGCTCTCCCTACCTAGCAGTGGAGGTTGGCACCCTGATAGAATGATTTTGGCGCCCCCACTCAACGGTGGCTGTCCACTGCTACCCCTGTTTTCTTCCTAGATAGCTACAGGTGGGAAAACAATGAGCTATGAAAAGAGATGAAATAAAGCGCAAGGAAAAAACAACAAACAGAAATAAGGTGCACATAAAAAATCCCCAGTTGTTGTCCAATTAGGAAAAAATTCACATAAGACAATAATGACATGGGGAATAACAATATGTCAATACACAAAAAATGGTTCAAGAGAAAAAAATAATATTTCCACCAGAGCTAAAGCAAAGTCAGTCTCTTTTGGCCACAGATAGAGTCTGCCCCATGGTACAATCAATATCCTCTTTATGCACAAAGGCATATAATTAAGGGCCGCAAAGTGACCAGCAAAAATCAAAGACCAATGATGTATAGTCTGGTAATATACGCGTGTTATGGAAATATTAGGGTTGGATAAATATATCCCTGTGTGTGCTGTGGCCGCTCCCAATTAGACTGAGTATTTTGAGCGCTCATCAAGAATGGACTGTACACAACTGTGACAGAACAACATTCCATCAATACTGATACTTTATTGTACATACATAGTTTTATATTTTCACATAGAAAGGAGTGGTTAGGGGTTGTCAGGGGTGGTTAGTTAATTATCATATTGTCTAGCTCCTCTGTCATTGGTTATCTAAACATATATGGAATATTGTGATTAATGCTCATATGACTGCTGATCAAGCAACTAAACTCGAGTTCTCTGTCTAGGACAAAGTGGAGACACTTGACCAGCAGTCACCAAACATCTGACTCTGTTCTGCTTTTAGGGGTGGAAAACCCCATATGATCTGTCTGGGTTATATCAGGCTTATATCAGTTCAGTTCGTGTCAGCCATTTTAAACCATTGATTATAATATATATATATTAGCTGTGAGCATATAAGTATATATTTGATTATAGAGGAGTATACATGCAAGTGAGATCTACATGATATATATATTTCTATCACAAGCCCCCCTTAGATATCACTTGCCCTAATCCTAGCCTCCTGTCCCAAAGCGCTGCAACTCTTTTGTGCTGTTGGCGAACTGACACAAGCCTAACGCCTGTGCCCCACTCCATACAGACTTTTCGCAAATGGGCGGTCAGGAGATCTGTCCCTAACGGGGGTTCGTTGCAATCAGTCTCTTAGTCAATAGCATGTGTAGTGAGCGATGTGTAGTCTTTATCAGGTAGGTCATCTGTTCGGTCAGGCAGGGCATCCACGACATCATTCTGGCTTGGGTGTCATCTTCTGGTAGGGGAGCTTTCTTGCCATGCGATGAGTGGATCCAAGCGAGTCTTCCCTCCAGTTTCACAGAGTTTGGTGTCATCAGCAGCACTTGAGCAGGACCATCAAATCTGGGATCGAGTGGTGTTCTCCTTACAAGCTTTTTCACCAACACCCAGTCTCCTGGCTTCTAGGAGTGCATACCGGACACTGAATCTGGATCTGGCAATGAAGAAAAAACTCGAGAATGGATGTTAGCAAGTTTCTTGGTGATTTCAATTACATAAGCAGACAAAGTATCATATTACATAATCAGCTGCTAAGGGAAAGGATACCCCTAACCTGGGACTAGACACAAACAAAATTTCATATGGTAACAGCTTTCCTGGGCCTCTGGGAGTGTGCCTAACACTGAGTAGTGTGATTGGGAGTGTGTAGGCCTAAGTCTGACCTTACTGCTGACTAGATCTCTCGTGTGAGATTTGCTGTGAATGCGGGTCCCTGGTCACTCTCTATCACTTCTGGGACCCCATAGCTGCATATCTCGTCTCTGAGAGTAGCTTCTTTGCAGTAGTCTTTGCTGACTGGTTCTTCACTGGGAAAGCTTCTGGCTGTCATCTTGAGAACATGTCCACGGCCACAAGGGCATATTCGAATTCTCCACTTGGCGGCATCTGGATGTGGTCTATCTGGATCCTCTGGAAGGGGGTACAGTGGTCTGGCAAGTTGATGTGTGGGAACTTTCTTCATTCTTCCAGGGTTGCATTTGCCACAGGTCAGACAGCTGTTTATGAACTTGGCTGTTAGGGTGGAGATTTCTGGAGCGAACCAGTAAGCACCAATCAGATCATTCATCTGTGTCTTTAATCTGTGTGTGGGCCCATGTGCCCACTGGACCACCATAGGGTACATGCTTCGGGGTAAACAGGGTTTGTAGTCCATTTAGTATACCCTTCCTTCTTCATGTGTTGCTCACTTCTGCATCCAGCATTCCTTCTTGTCCTTTGGGGCTTGCTCTTGCAACCTTTTTGAGCAGATCCCAGGATGTCATATTGTCAGGTTTCCTGTCTTCAGCCGTCCTGTAGTAGCCGTCCGGCTCTACGACCTCTTCCACTTGTCCATATTGTCTTCCCTTGACTGTTTCTTTGGCTGCCATATCCGCCATGTTGTTGCCTCGTGCCCCAACTGTGTTCAGTTTTCCATGCGCCTTGACTTTTAGCATTGTCACCACTTTTGGAAGTTGAAGTGTGTTCAGCAGGTCCTTAATGGCTCCATTGATGCTTCACGGTTGTTCCGCTGGCTGTTATGAAGTCCCTTGCAGCCCAGATGGGTCCGAAGTCGTGTGCTATGCCATGCAAGTACCTTGAATCGGTATACATTTTCTCAGTCTTGTCTTCTGCCATCTGGTAGGCCTTCATCAGCGCTATCAGTTCTGCTTCCTGGGCTGACAGACTGGGCGGCAGACTTCTGGACCACAGGATCTCTTGATTGCTGGTCGCTGCACCTCCCGTGTGGAATCTTCCTTCATCATCTGCAAATCTGGAGCCATCCACATAGAGGATCAACTCTGGGTTGGTCAGTGGCTCTTCTGCCACCTTGGGTAGTCCTGCTGTTTCCTGTTGCATGATGCTGAAGCAATCATGGTCATCCGTCCGGAGCAAATTCAGATCCCTGCAGAAGGTATCATGCAGATTTTGATTAGACTTTTTATCTGAGGATCCGTATCTGTATCCCCCCTTGGGAGTGGGAGTAGAGTGGGCGGATTGAGGACTGTGCATCTGGAGATGGTGACATTGTTGGGCAGGAGTAGAGAGCACTGGAGGCGAAGATGCCTGGCGGTGGAGAGATGTTTTAGCTGGGTTTGGTTGAGGATTGCTGAGATGTCATGCAGAGCCAGGATTTCCAATGGTTTTTCCACTGATGTCAGTAGTCCTGTCCAGGAGGGCGTGTGCTGCAACTGCTGCTCTCATGCGGGAGGAAGAGGCTTCCCTTGCAACTGGATCCAGGCAAGCTGAAAAGTAGTCCGAAAGTCTCTGCTTTCCCCCCTGAAGCTGTGTCAGGACTCCAGTAGCAAGGCCTTCTCTTCTCATCAAGTAGAGACGGAATGGCTTCTTGTAGTCAGATAGGCCTAGTGCTGGCGCTGAGACTACAGAGCCTTTTAACTTCTTGAACGAACTGAAGGCCACATCTGTCTGGAGGAACGGGGTCACACTGACGTATTCACACAGAGGCTGCATTAGGACGGAAGCATCAGGGATCCAGGCTCTGCAATATGAAACTAGACCAAGGAAGGCCTGTAACACCTTTGGAGTTGTCGGAGGGACCATCTTCTCCACTGTGGTCTTCCGGTCATCTGTCAGGTGTTTCGCCTGGTGAGCAATACAGTGTCTCTGGAACGTAACTTGCTTCAGACACCACTGGACTTTGTTCTTTGAGATCTTGCAGTGCTGCTCCGCCAGGTAGAGTAGGAGATACAAGGAATGGGCTTTACACGTGTCAAAGTCAACTGCACAAAGGAGTATATTGTCCATGTATTGTAGCAGGGTTACTTCTGCTTGTTCTGTGACTCAGTTGGTGAGAACTGTGGACATTGCTTTGGTGAACTGTGAAGGGCTGTTCTGGGCCCACTGTGGCATCACTGTCCATGTGTGGTGTCCCCCCTGGTGCATTAAGGCAAACAGGAACTGGTCTTCCGGATGAGGGGGAACACTGAAGAAAACCTTAGCCAGGTCGGTCACTGTGAACACTTTTGCTGTGGCAGGCACATTCGAGAGCAGAGTGTGCGGATTCGGCATAATTGCAGTTTCAAACACTGTGGTGTCATTCACAGCTCACAGGTTATATACCATTCTGAACTTGGCTGGCTCTCCTTTTACAGTCTTTTTCTTGACGGGGAAAAGCGGGGTATTGCAAGGCGATTTGCGAGGAACAATGATTCCTATTTCCAGGTAGACCTTCAGTTGGTCAGAGGCAGCTTGACTCTAGGCCTGGCCTGGGCCTTACGAGGGTACGGGGTACATGGCTTGAGTGACACCCGTACTGGGGCAACTTGAGGTTTTCTCACGTGCTGGGGTCCCTTAGACCATAGACTTTCTGGTACTATGTCCAGTACCTCCTTGAGTAGGCTTCATTGGTTGCTTAATGTTCTTGTAGGGCCGCCAGCATGACTCTTCTTGGGTCAGGGATGAAGAAAGTGTCACTGTCCCATCTTCCTGGAACACTGTGGTTGCCTTCAGCTTCTGCAGTAGGTTCGCTCCCAGCAGGTTGAGTGGCAGGTCCTTTACACCACAAACTGGGACAGGATAGAGTGTCCTGGCTGAGTGCACACGCTCAGTGGCTTTGTAAGCTGAGAATGTCTGACTTGACCATCAATGCCCATGCGAGACACAGAGGATTCTGATAGGCAGGTGGGATCAGCGAGTTCCACAGGTGTCATCACACTTCTGGCTGCACCACTTTGGATCTGACAACGCCATCCACTTTTAAGGGTAATTTGAGGTATTGGTCTTGCAGATGAAGTTTTACATGTCAGGAGCATAGTGTCTTGCAGGCCTGGCTTGCTTGCCTCTGTCCTATGGACGGGGTACTTCACTGCTTTCTGCACTTCCTCCTTGACCTGTTTCTCTGGACCAACTCTTGGATTGCATGGGTCCAGTCTCCTCGGGGGGCGTGGGTGCTTTGCACTGGTTCTGGTAATGGACAAACTTGCCACAGATGTAACACTTGACACTTCTTCTGTCTTTGTAGGGTGGTTGCGCTTCCAGGTCAGTGGTCACCATGAGAGGGGCTGTCTTCTGCACCCCTGGTTGGGACTCAATCCCTTTGGCTACTGTGGACAACGGCATGATGGGTACTGTAGCGGCAGCGGGGTCCGGCCTGCTGATTGAAGCTGCGGTGGTAAGACGGGGCCTGCAGGTGCATTCGTGGCGAGGCCCGGGGTGCCATGAGACCGGCGGCTGCATCCAACCCAAGGTCTTGGGGCGTTACAGGGGCTGTGGCTGCATCTGCCATCACTTCTTCCTCCTGCTCCGACATAGCTTCTCCCCTTTGCTAACCTTATTGAGGTCGGTGTCTCCTCTCTGGAGTCTGCAGCGGTTCTTCTGGTGGTGTGTTGGTCGGCACTTTGCAGCGTCTTCACCTCTGGCTCCCCTTCCAGCGTTCTCAGCAGCACGGCACCCGTTTCCTTCTTCGCGCTCTTTGTGGTGCTATAATGGTGGCAGTTTTGGTGACAATCGGCAATAGACAGTCTCCTAGGCGCACATAAAACATTTTTTCTGGGTCAGTCCACTGCTATTGACCTGTTCCTAGGCCTAGCCACTATCAGTGGTTTCCTGATTGGCTGTCTCAGTCCATGCCCAAAGGCCTGTGTATCTGGTCATGAATGGTGAAGCCCAAGTCTTGGAATACTTGCATTACTCTGCAATGAAACTTCTTTACAGACTCTATCTTATCTTGGCTCATGTCATGGCTCACTCTCTGAGCTGTTCAATTAGCTGTGGCCCTGACTTCCAAGCGTGTATGTCTGATTCTGCTGGAAGTTTGAATTGTTCCTTCATGATTGGCCAGAGTGCATCACCTGCTTCTATTTTCATTCATGGCCCAGAGATCATTCCAGCTGGCTGCATATGTTTACTGCTTCTGCTACATTCTTCGGTAAAATGGCATGGGATGCATCCCTGGGTCTGGAAGATTGTCATCTGACTTGAAGTGCAGTGCACATAGTGTAATGGTGGTGCCTCTATCTGCCCCTGCATTCTTGGTGCCTGTGGGTTTCTTTTCTAGTACTAGACAGCATGTATGATGTTCCCTCTTCATCTTCATCAGAGGAATAGTTGTGATAGCTTGTACTGGGGTCGTACACTGACTGATTTTGAACTTAGAAGTTGCTTTTTTATGTGAGGATGTCTCCCCCCTTGCTGAAGCTATGATGGATTAGGATTATAGTTTCATGTTGGTGTGAATGTGGATGTAGGCAGCTCTGACCGGTGCTGAAGCTGTACATTATCAATACATGGTGATATCAAAGTTCATGTAAAACCTTAAGGGTTACAATATTGTTGACTGTGAAATGAGGTAACGGAGGATCTGTCAGTGAGCTCGTTCTGATATCACTCCTCCCCCCTCTGCACCCAGGGCTGAGCTGACTGCTGCCTGATGTGTCTAGGGCTGCCCACTGTAGGGGGGGCTTTCACCTTCTTTCCCCGATATCACAACTGGCAATGGCTGGACTGTGCCAGGGACACCTTGTGCTGTAAGCACCATATTGTTTGAATTGGGCGTTGGCCCAGCCGGCAACACGGAGGAAAAAAGAGGAAGAAGAAGGAGGAGGGGGTGATGAGTGAGACAAAGGAATAGTAGGAGGGGAGAGAGAATGTGGAGAGAGAGGGAGGAGAAGAGAGGAGAGAGAAGGAGGGGAGAAAGAGGGTGAGGAGAAGAGGGAGTAGAGATGGGTGTGGAGAAGGAAAAGAAGGAGAAAGGTGTGGGGGAGTGGAGAAGGAGGGAGGAGAAGATGGAGGGTATGGAGGAGAGAGATAGAGAGGGGAAGAGAGAGAGAGAGAGAATGTGGAGAGAGAGGAGAGAGAAAGGAGAGAGAATGCGGAGAGAAAAAGACTGACAGAGAAAAAAAGAGGATAGATGAGAACAACAAGAATAATAGAGAGGAGCAATTATGCCTTCTCCCTGTAGGGAGAGACGGGGCGCACCACATACTGTGCAAAAATAACTACCTATACCATGGATTCTGCTAAAAGCAGACTGCGCAGATTCTCCCGTCTCATACCCACAAAAATCACTTCCTGGTTTGCTCACATAACTTTCTGTACCACCTAAACGATGTAAGCTCTGCTGCCACTTCATACCATGTATTAGTATTCAGCAATCTAACATCAGCTACTGTAACTTCCCTTATTTTCCTTTCTACGTTATGCCATTCTGCAGCTTGAAATCTGCCATTCTAATGAATTTCACGTACTTTATACCTTCCAAAATCTACACATACTTAATACCTTCGTGTTCTGTCACTTTCTACTGACTTTCCTGTTGCTCGGCCACTCTATTCCCCATGGCAAAAGCAAAAAAAAAAAAAAAAAAATGAAAAACACATAAAAATGAAAAAAACAGTGCTAAATAATAAAAAACTTCTAAAAATGAGTATATAAAACTCTAAGAAAAACCCAAAACGATAAGAAAAACCGTCAAAAACTTAGTTCACAACCAAAAACTCAAAACTTTGATACAAGAGGAAAAAAGTTTTTTTTTCAAAAATAAAATAAATTAAAAAATAAAAAGGTAAAGAGATTGAAGATTGAGGAAAACTTAATTAAAAAACTTTAAAATGCCGCAAAAAGAAAGACCCTTTAAGAGAGTAAAAAAAAAATAAAAATTAAAACGGCTTTTCTCTTTTTTTTTTTTTTTTCCTTTAGAATCTCTGCGCTCAAATGCAGTCAGAGACACACTTCCTCTTTTACTCCGTATGCCATTGCAATAATATCAAATGTCACTAAAATCACATTTCTGAAAACACGTAGGTCACATCAAAAAATGATAGATACAATTTAAATTTCACTTCTTTACAAAAAAACTACACATACCCAGCATTGCAGCTGAAAACAGTCAGAGAAAAAAAAAAAAAAAAAAAACAGTTTGATTTACAATGCATATCTCTCTGCTAAACAGCACGGAGAAAGAGGAAGTTCAGACAAGAGAACTATTTCTGCTTCTTAAAGCGGCAATAGTACATGACACAAACAGACAGATAGACAATCCGAGAGATTCCCTTTTTAAATTCTGTGACACATGCAGGTTGCGCTGGGAACAGACTACTGCCAATCGCACTGGACGCACCTGCGCCCGGGCCACCTGAGTGCTTGAGAAGCACAACAAGCGGGAAATCTACCACCCCGGTCCGGACGTCCTGACTGGATCGCCGGCACTACGGGAATCTGCAGTAGCCCTCTTAAGTTATCACTACCCGTGCCTGGAACATGGGACTACCTGCCCCGGAACTCTGCGTGTTCCTCCTATGCACGGGAATCCTGCAATAACTTATCGAGCGATTTGACCTCCTGCGGTCTGTTTCTCAGCAACCACAAACAAAAGTCACTTTTTCCTTCCTCTCTCGGATTTTACACAAATACATATACACGGTACACAGCAGACACCTCCCAGGGTGGATTCGTGGCTACGGATATTTTACACTACCTGGGAATTTGTGACCACATCTGACCGGCAAGAGGCATAGACAAGGACTGGGCACAGGGGACTTTCAGGTAAGATGATAACATTTTCTTACCTTACTTATGGAGCTGCGCAGTCTCCTGCCCCTGTGCCAGGCCACGCTACAGCTTCCGTATCTCCGGTTAGAAGGATCCCGTGCGTTTCATCCGAGCCGTTGGGCGCCATTTGTTATGGAAATATTAGGGTTGGATAAATATATCCCTGTGTGTGCTGTGGCCGCTCCCAATTAGACTGAGTATTTTGAGCGCTCATCAAGAATAGACTGTACACAACTGTGACAGAACAACATTCCATCAATACTGATACTTTATTGTACATACATAGTTTTATATTTTCACATAGAAAGGAGTGGTTAGGGGTTGTCAGGGGTGGTTAGTTAATTATCATATTGTCTAGCTCCTCTGTCATTGGTTATCTAAACATATATGGAATATTGTGATTAATGCTCATATGACTGCTGATCAAGCAACTAAACTCGAGTTCTCTGTCTAGGACAAAGTGGAGACACTTGACCAGCAGTCACCAAACATCTGACTCTGTTCTGCTTTTAGGGGTGGAAAACCCCATATGATCTGTCTGGGTTATATCAGGCTTATATCAGTTCAGTTCGTGTCAGCCATTTTAAACCATTGATTATAATATATATATATTAGCTGTGAGCATATAAGTATATATTTGATTATAGAGGAGTATACATGCAAGTGAGATCTACATGATATATATATTTCTATCACACGCGGAGCTATTGTGGGTAGCCAACCAGGGGTAATAACCCCAGATTTATAGTACTTAGCTTCCCAGCTTCGCAGCAGTCATCTCAGTCGCCTCGACGCGTTTCCCCGAACTACGGTTCATCAGGAGGCAGTTCAGAGCAGGAACCATTAAGCCAAAGATACAGGTGCCATGATGCAAAGCAGGTTTGCATCATTGGTCTTTGATTTTTGCTGGTCACTTTGCGGCCCTTAATTATATGCCTTTGTGCATAAAGAGGATATTGATTGTACCATGGGGCAGACTCTATCTGTGGCCAAAAGAGACTGACTTTGCTTTAGCTCTGGTGGAAATATTATTTTTTTCTCTTGAACCATTTTTTGTTTATTGACATATTGTTATTCCCCATGTCATTATTGTCTTATGTGAATTTTTTCCTAATTGGACAACAACTGGGGATTTTTTATGTGCACCTTATTTCTGTTTGTTGTTTTTTCCTTGCGCTTTATTTCATCTCTTTTCATAGCTCATTGTTTTCCCACCTGTAGCTATCTAGGAAGAAAACAGGGGTAGCAGTGGACAGCCACCGTTGAGTGGGGGCGCCAAAATCATTCTATCAGGGTGCCAACCTCCACTGCTAGGTAGGGAGAGCAGTTAAGTGCAGGGATAGCACTAGGAGAGGTGCACTTTTTTGATCCTGTTTTTTTGTCACTGGGATATTTGTAATTTTAAAGATATTTAATAAAAAACATTTTAAAGGGTTTACATGTTCACACAGCTTAGATCATTCCCAAATTCTAGAGATTTTTTACTTCATAATTCCTTTCCCATTAATGAGCAATTACAGGACCTCATTAACCCCTTCACCCCCAAGGGTGGTTTGCACGTTAATTACCAGGCCAATTTTTACAATTCTGACCACTGTCCCTTTATGAGGTTATAACTCTGGAACGCTTCAACGGATCTTGGCGATTCTGACACTGTTTTCTCGCGACATATTGTACTTCATGATAGTGGTAAAATTTCTTCGATATAACTTGCGTTTACTTGTGAAAAAAATGGATATTTGGCGAAAATTTTGAAAATTTCGCAATTTTCCAACTTTGAATTTTTATGCCCTTAAATCAAAGACATATGTCACGCAAAATACTTAATAAGTAACATTTCCCACATGTCTACTTTACATCAGCACAATTTTGGAACCACTTTTTTTTGTTAGGGAGTTATAAGGGTTAAAAGTTGACCAGAAATTTCTCATTTTTACAACACCATTTTTTTTTAGGGACCACATCTCATTTGAAGTCATTTTGAGGGGTCTATATGACAGAAAATACCCAAGTGTGACACCATTCTAAAAACTGCACCCCTCAAGGTGCTCAAAACCACATTCAAGAAATGTATTAACCCTTCAGGTGTTTCACAGGAATTTTTGGAATGTTTAAATAAAAATGAACATTTAACTTTTTTTCACACAAAATTTATTTCAGCTCCAATTTGTTTTATTTTACCAAGGGTAACATGAGAAAATGGACCCCAAAAGTTGTTGTACAATTTGTCCTGAGTACGCTGATACCCCATATGTGGGGGTAAACCACTGTTTGGGCGCATGGCAGAGCTCGGAAGGAAAGGAGCGCCATTTGGCTTTTCAATGCAAAATTGACTGGAATTGAGATGGGACGCCATGTTGCGTTTGGAGAGCCCCTGATGTGCCTAAACATTGAAACCCCCCACAAGTGACACCATTTTGGAAATTAGACCCCTTAAGGAACTTATCTAGATGTGTGTTGAGCACTTTGACCCAACAAGTGCTTCACAGAAGTTTATAATGCAGAGCCGTAAAAATAAAAAATCATATTTTTTCACAAAAATGATCTTTTTGCCCCCATTTTTTTATTTTCCAAGGGTAAGAGAAGAAAGTAGACCACAAAAGTTGTTGTGCAATTTGTCCTGAGTACGAAGATACCCCATGTGGGTGTAAACCATTGTTTGGGCGCAGGGCAGAGCTCGGAAGGGAAGGAGCGCCATTTGACTTTACAATGCAAAATTGACTGGAATTGAGATGGGACGCCATGTTGCGTTTGGAGAGCCCCTGATGTGCCTAAACATTGAAACCCCCCACAAGTGACACCATTTTGGAAATTAGACCCCTTAAGGAACTTATCTAGATGTGTGTTGAGCACTTTGACCCAACAAGTGCTTCACAGAAGTTTATAATGCAGAGCCGTAAAAATAAAAAATCATATTTTTTCACAAAAATGATCTTTTTGCCCCCATTTTTTTATTTTCCCAAGGGTAAGAAAATAAATTAGACCACTAAAGTTGTTGTGCAATTTGTCCTGAGTACGATAATACCCCATATGTGGGGGTAAACCACTGTTTGGGCGCATAGCAGAGCTCGGAAGGGAAGGAGCGCTATTTTACTTTTCAATGCAAAATTGACTGGAATTAAGATGGGACGTCATGTTGCGTTTGGAGAGCCCCTGATGTGCCTAAACATTAAAACCCCCACAAGTGACACCATTTTGGAAAGTAGACCCCCTAAGTAACTTATCTAGATGTGTTTTGAGAGCTTTGAACCCCCAAGTGTTTCACCACAGCTTATAACGCAGAGCCGTGAAAATAAAAATTCCTCTTTTTTTTCACAGAAATGATTTTTTAGCCCCCAGCTTTGTATTTTTACAAGGGTAACATAATAAATTGGACCCCAAAAGTTGTTGTCCAATTTGTCCTGAGTACGCTGATACCCCATATGTGGGGGGAAACCACTGTTTGAGCGCATGACAGAGCTCGGAAGGGAAGGAGCGCCATTTGGAATGCAGACTTAAATGGATTGGTCTGCAGGCATCACATTGCATTTGCAGAGCCCCTGATGTACCCAAACAGTAGAAACCCCCCACAAGTGACCCCAAATTGGAAACTAGACCTCCCAAGGAACTTATCTAGATGTGTTGTGAGAACTTTGAACCCCCAAGTGTTTCACTACAGTTTACAACGCAGAGTCGTGAAAATAAAAAATCTTTTTTTTCCCACAAAACTTATTTTTTAGCCCCCAGTTTTGTATTTTCCCAAGGGTAACAGGAGAAATTGGACCCCAAAAGATGTTGTCCAATTTGTCCTGAGTACGCCGATACCCCATATGTTGGGGTAAACCCCTGTTTGGGTACACGGGAGAGCTCTGATGGGAAGGAGCACTGTTTTACTTTTTCAACGCAGAATTGTCTGGAATTGAGATCGGATGCCATGTCCCGTTTGGAGAGCCCCTGATGTGCCTAAACAGTGGAAACCCCCTAATTATAACTGAAACCCTAATCCAAACACACCCCTTACCCTAATCCCAACGGTAACCCTAACCACACCCCTAACCCTGACACACCCCTAACCCTAATCCCAACCCTATTCCCAACTGTAAATGTAATCCAAACCCTAACTTTAGCCCCAACCCTAACTGTAGCCTTAACCCTAGCCCCAACCCTAGCCCTAACCCTAGCAATAACCCTAGCCCTAACCCTAGCCCTAACCCTAGCAATAACCCTAGCCCTAACCCTAGCCCTAACCCTAGCAATAACCCTAGCCCTAACCCTAGCCCTAGCCCTAACCCTAACCCTAATGGGAAAATGGAAATAAATACATTTTTTTTATTTTTTTATTTTTCCCTAACTAAGGGGGTGATGAAGGGGGGTTTGATTTACTTTTATAGCGGGTTATTTTGCGGATTTTTATGATTGGCAGCCGTCACACACTGAAAGACGCTTTTTATTGCAAAAAATATTTTTTGCGTTACCACATTTTGAGAGCTATAATTTTTCCATATTTGAGTCCACAGAGTCATGTGAGGTCTTGTTTTTTGCGGGACGAGTTGACGTTTTTATTGGTAACATTTTCGGGCACATGACATTTTTTGATCGCTTTTTATTTCGATTTTTGTGAGGCAGAATGATAAAAAACCAGCTATTCATGAATTTCTTTTGGGGGAGGCGTTTATACCGTTCCGCGTTTGGTAAAATTGATAAAGCAGTTTTATTCTCCGGGTCAGTACGATTACAGCGATACCTCATTTATATCATTTTTTTATGTTTTGGCGCTTTTATACGATAAAAGCTATTTTATAGAAAAAATAATTATTTTGGTATCGCTTTATTCTCAGGACTATAACTTTTTTTTTGCTGATGATGCTGTATGGCGGCTTGTTTTTTGCGGGACAAGATGACGTTTTCAGTGGTACCATGGTTATTTATATCTGTCTTTTTGATCGCGTGTTATTCCACTTTTTGTTCGGCGGTATGGTAATAAAGCGTTGTTTTTTGCCTCGTTTTTTTTTTTTCCTCACGGTGTTTACTGAAGGGGTTAACTAGTGGGGCAGTTTTATAGGTTGGGTCGTTACGGACGCGGCGATACTAAATATGTGTACTTTTATTGTGTTTTTTTTATTATTTAGATAAAGAAATGTATTTATGGGAATTTTTTTTTTTCTTTATTTAGGAATTTATTTTTTATTTATTTTTTTACACATGGGGAAAATTTTTTTTTTTACTTTTCTACTTTGTTCCAGGAGGGGACATTACAGATCGTTGATCTGACAGTGTGCACAGCACTCTGTCAGATCACCGATCTCTCTTAGAGCACTGAAGGCTTACCAGCACCTGCACTGAGCAGGCACTCGGTAAGCCACCTCCCTCCCTGCAGGACCCGGATGCCGCGGCCATCTTGGATCCGGGACCTGCGGCGAGGAGGGAGGTAGAAGACCCTCGGAGCAACGCGATCACATCGCGTTGCTGCGGGGGTCTCGGAAGCCCGCAGGGAGCCCCCTCCCTGCGCGATGCTTCCCTATACCGCCAGTACACCGCGATCATGTTTGATCGCGGTGTGCCGGGGGTTAATGTGCTGGGGGCGGTCCATGACCGCTCCTGGCACATAGTGCCGGATGTCAGCTGCGATATGCAGCCGACACCCGGCCGTGATCGGCCGCGCTCCCCCCGTGAGCGCGGCCGATCGTGTATGACGTACTATCCCGTCGGTGGTCATACGGGCCCACCCCACCTCGACGGGATAGTACGTCAGATGTCAGAAAGGGGTTAAAAGAGAATGGAAGAATCTGGGAAAGAGAGCACCATTAGTTCATTAAAAAAATAAATATCCGTTTGAAGAAGCTTCTTCATCCTGGGATAAGGCACAGAGACTAGATGCGGCTATATCAAAAGTCTCTAGAAACTCTTCCCTCCCGTTTGAGGATTTGAGGGTCCCTGAAGAAGCCATTGGATAGGAAGACTGATAGTTTTCTCAAGACTGCTTGGAAGGCCTTGGCGGGGGCATTGTGGCCACCTGTGTGGCTAGATCCTTGAAGGTCTGGATAAACAATCGAAGATCAGCTGGAGCTGCGAGTCCCCAGAGAATCCGTCTTGGAGGCAATACCTGTCATCAGAGCTGCAGCAATATTCTTAGGAGAGGCTTCTGCAGACTCGGCAAAGCGGGCGGTCAAGTCAGCAGCACTGGCTAATTCGGGACATTGCGCAGTATGGCATAAGTGTTGGCCGGGGGATACTCAAGCGAAAGTAAAACTCTGCTCCCTGCCGTGTGGCGGTAACTTTTTATTTGGACCGGCACTAGATGAAGTGCTGGAGAAGGTCGGAGATAAAAAGAAAGGTTTTCCTAATCTACCTTTTCAATCCTTTTGACTCTCCTTTCGAAGGGGTCGTGGATCCAGGAGACAGCAGTTCAGCGACAGGACGGACAAGCGATCCAAGGGAGGGAGAGGTTTTTACTTCGGCAAGCTCTCCAGAGACACCAAGAAACCCCCCCCCCAGTGACTGCTTCTCCCAGGTAGGAGGGAGGCGCTCACTTCCTCCTCACCTGGGAGAGGATTTCATCCAGCACCTGGATTCGGCAGATCATGGGATTGGGCCTAAAGTTGAGGTTCCATGCACTGCCGCCACAGAGGTACACAGACTCCAATACAGCCCTCTCAAGAAAAACGAGGCCTAGAGGAGTAGATGTAGTGTTGCTGGTGGAGAAACGTGCTGGAAGCAGTTCCGGTGGAAGAAAGAAAGAAAGTATTTTATTCCCGCCTTTTTCTCCAAAAAAAAACACAACTCTTGGAGAACCATTATAAATCTGAGGGGTCTCAACAGCTATCTGATAATCCATTCAAGATGGAGACAGTAAGATTGGCGGTAAAACTCCTCTTCTCACAATGTTACATGGCAGTCCTAGACCTCAAGGATGCATACTACCACGTCCCTATCTGCCAGCAGGATCGCAAGTTCCTCAGGGTGCCAGTGCAAATAAAGTCTCAAACCATTTTTAGTACAATGCTCTGCCCTTTGGGTTAGCAATAGCACCTCGAGTTTTTACAAAGCTGATTTCAGAAGTCACGGTGCATCTCAGAGAGAGGGATGTTCTAATAATACCGTATGTGGATGACTTCTTGATTGTGGGGAGAAGTTTTTCTCATTGCCAAGGACAGGTCATGGACACATTAGAGAAGCTGGGATGGCAGCTAAATTTAAACAAAAATCCAGACTGAAACCGACAACAGTACAGATGTTCTTGGGGCTACTAATAGATTCGGTGTCACAGGAGTGTCGCCTCCCAGAGGAAAAAGAGCAGAAGATCAAACAATTAATCTTAGCATCAATGAAGAAGCCAGAAATGACACTCAGAAAAGTGGTCGTTGCTGGGGTCCCTAACCTCCTACATACCAGCGGTGAAATGGGCCCAGTTCCATACGAGAGAGCTACAGTGGTGCATACTACAAAATGATCTAGTACTACAGGGTCAATTAGATCAAAAGATTACCCTCCCAGACTCAGTAGTCCGGTCACTAAGTTGATGGTTGCAGATCGAAGCAGCCCCAAGGGAAGTGCCCTGGGTATACAAGGCTTCTAGAGTAGTCACAACGGATGCCAGTCCCTGGGGTGGGGAGCCTACCTAGACACCATGTGGCTCCAGGATTCATGGTCTCAAGAGGAAAGAGATAGTGATGAGCAAATATACTCGTTGCTCGGTGTCACGGATCCTTTCTCCGTGATGTAATTAATTTGTCACGTGCCCGCTCTCAACAGGTGACTTGGGGTTGTGCCTGCAAGGGTTAATCTATCTCCCCACTCTCAGCCCAGCATTCAACCTCTGTCCTATGCTGTAATGGGAGCATAAATCACACACCGACCCAGGCCACACACCCGCTCATACACGCTGCCACCACTCATCGAACACACGGGCGATGACTCGCAGAAATATTAATACTAATAATGTCTACCACTCATAAGGCTCATACACCTTAGGCTATGGATTCTTTTAGAACATTCAAGGTTCAACTTGTTAAAGTTTTATACTTTAATACAAAAAGGGTCAGTGCTTACAGTAAGAAAAGTTATAAAAATATAATAAAAAGACATACAACTTATGCAAAACAGTATAAAATAACAGGAGAAAACTTACAGAAATCATCTAACTTGGTAGTCTGCTTTCTGCTCCCTGAGGGTAGGATGAATGTAGATTGGATCACACCAGCTCGGCCGCCCCCATTATGTGAACATGTTTTTTAGGTATCAGGTCTACTTTATAGCTTTGGTCTGGAGGTCAGGTTTCTAGACCAGCCCCTCAGGTTAATATAATTGCTTGTTTCTTGATTGGACCACGGCCGTACCCCCCCAATGAATATATTATTTTCTCTTGAGGTCCTTTGTGTAAAAGTTCTTACAGAGATCCTATCATGCTGTAATTAACATCTCTCTTCCAAGAGCTAGGAGGTGTCAAATGTCATCTTTCTTCTTGGCTTCTAGCAGGACCCCTTGGTGAGATTGGAGACAAAATTCTACTTGTCCCAGGAAAATACATATTAACACCTGGGTGCGAACCTGCAGCCTTCAGGACAGATGTTACATTATTGCCAGTGACACAATAAATCTATACATAGTCCACTGCACACATATATATATATATATATATATATATATATATATATACATATTCACACACACATATTTCACTACACCTCCCTCCCTATGAACATGTATGAGGGTTGCCTTACAGGTCAGCTCCCGAGCACGTATCTGGTTCTGCCCCACCTTGGCAAGATAGGCCGTCAGCATTACCATGATTGACTCCCTTATGCTGAATTGTGAAATCATATTGCTGTAATATCAGACTCCATCTAAGCAGCTTCCCGTTGTCCCCAACTACTCTGTTGAGCCAACTCTATGGGTTCTGATCTGTGATCACGGTTAAGTTGCGCCCATAGAGATATGGTTGCAGCTTCTGCAGAGCCCACACATTTGCCAAACATTATTTTTCAATGGTGGCATAAGCCACTTCTCTGGGCAGGAGTTTCCTGCTTAGGTAAAGAATTGGGTGCTCCTCTCCTTGTTGGTTCACCTGGCTGAGAACCGCACCTAGCCCATAGGTGCTTGCATCTGTCTGCACTACAAACCGGCGAGTGAAATCTGGGGCCTGCAGGATGGGTGAACTAACCAATGCCGACTTTAGAGCAGCAAATGATTCCTCACACTGAGGACTCCAGGAGACACTCTGGGATTTTTGTATCCCCCTGAGGTTCAGTATCTCCTCTACCTGTTCCTTCATGTGTGTCTTCACCTCTGCTGACACACGGTATGCAGACTGCCATACTGGGGGATTAGTACTAGTGTCCACATGGTGAGCTGCTAAGTGCGTCCTCCCAGGCGGCCCTGTGAAGACTTCGGTGAACTTGCTGAGCGCCCCCATCAGCTCAGACCTCTGACTGTGGGATAGCTCAGGGTTAAACTCTGCTGACTCTAGAGACTCCATGTACTGAATCCCAGCCCCCACATCTAGTAACAGATCAGCCTCTCCCTCTTCAGGCAGGCTGTAGACAGGTAAGACTCAGGTCTCCCTGTCATGATGAGCCTTCAGCATATTTACATGAAATACTTTCTGACGCTTTGCATGCTCATCTAGTGTCACCACATAATTAACATCATTCAGCCGCTTATGTACAGTGTATGGTCCCTCCCATGCAGCCTGCAATTTATTCTGTAACAGGGACCAACACCCCAACCTTCTGCCCCTCCTCGTAGGCCCTCAGTCTGGCATTATGGTCGTACCAGACCTTCTGGTTGATTTGGGCCTGGGTTACGTTCTCATGGGCCAGGTTGCTCAGTTTTTCCATTCTCTCTCTGAGCCGAAGTACATATTCGACCACAGACTCCAGTAGTTCTGGGGTCGTCCTCACAACAGCCCTTAATCAAATCAAGTGGCCCCCTGACCCTCCTCCCATAAACCAGTTCAAAGGGGGAGAATCCAGTAGACGCCTGGAGTACCTCTCTGTAGGCAAACAACAGATGGGTAGGTACCACTCCCAGTCTCTCCCTTCAGTCTCCACCAGCATTTTGATTATTTGCTTTAATGTTCCGTTAAAACGCTCACAGAGTCCGTTGGTTTGGGGATGATAGGCGCTGGCCACAACATGCTGTACTTGTATTCTTTCACAGAGGCTTTCCATTAGCTCGGACATGAACTGGGTTCCCTGATCAGTCAACATTTCCCTGGGGAAACCCACACAAGAAAACACAATCAGTAATGCATCCGCCACTTTGTCTGCTTGGATGGAGGACAGTGCCACAGCTTCCGGGTATCGTGTAGCATAGTCCACCACTGTGAGGATGTACTTTTTACCAGAGCTGCTAGGGATTGCAAGTGGCCCTATGATATCCACAGCCACTCACTGGAAAGGCTCATCGATCACAGGCAGTGTTATCAATGGAGCTTTCTGTATACTCCCAGACTTTCCAACTCTCTGACAAACTACACATGACTGACAGTAATTGGCAATATCTGTCCCCATCTTGGGCCAATAGAAGTTATGTGTCAGGCGAGCTTTAGTGTTTTGTATTCCAAGGTGTCTGGCCAAAGGAATTTCATGGGCAATTCTCAATAATTGTTCCCTAAATGGATAAGGGACAATCAGCCGCCTTTCAGAGTCCCAAGATTCTGTAGTATCCGTGAGGATAGTCTCTGTATACAGTCTGCCCTGGTCCCAGTATACTCTCTTTGCCAGAAGCAGCAGGGGGTTGGTCTGCAAGACATCTGAGCTCTTACAGACTGACATCTGTCCGCAGGGCCTCCTGGAAGCTCTGAGGCCATGTGCACACGTTCAGGATTTTTCGCGTTTTTTTCGCTATAAAAACGTGATAAAAACACGAAAAAAACGCTTACATGTGCCTCCTATTATTTACAGGGTATTCCGCATTTTTTGTGCAAATGCTGCATTTTTTTCCGCGAAAAAATCGCATCACGGAAAAAAAAGCAACATGTTCATTAAAAATGCGGAATTGCGGGGATTCCGCACACCTAGGAGTGCATTGATCTGCTTACTTCCCGCACGGGGCTATGCCCACCATGCGGGAAGTAAGCAGATTATGTGTGGTTGGTACCCAGGGTGGAGGAGAGGAGACTCTCCTCCACGGACTGGGCACCATATAATTGGTAAAAAAAAGGATTAAAATAAAAAATAGTGATATACTCACCCTCTGATGGCCCCCGAAGTGTTCCCGCCTCTCTGGTGCATGCTCTCTCTTCCGTTCCTATAGATGGTGTGGTTCAGGACCTGTGATGACGTCGCTGTCTTGTGATTGGTCACATGACCGCTCATGTGACTCACGCGACCAATCACAAGCCGCGACATCATCGAAGGTCCTGAACCACACCGGCATCTATAGGAACGGACGCCGCTGAGGAGATTGGCTGTCTGCAGAGGGTGAGTATAACCATTTTTTTATTATTTTTAAACATTCTATCTTTTACTATAGATGCTGCATAAGCAGCATCTATAGTAAAAAGTTGGTCACACTTGTCAAACAGTGTGTTTGACAAGTGTGACCAACTTGTCAGTCAGTTTTCCAAGCGATGCTACAGATCGCTTGGAAAACTTTAGCATTCTGCAAGCTAATTACGCTTGCAGAATGCTAAAAAAAACGCAAAAAAAACGCAAAAAAAAAAACGCAAAAAAAATGCGGATTACTTGCAGAAAATTTCCGGTTTTCTTCAGGAAATTTCTGCAAGAAATCCGGACGTGTGCACATACCCTGACTGTCAGCTTGCAGGCCTTGGCCTACTGTGACTGCCAGGCGCTGGTCTGAAGCTGAGTCTTCAGTGTCTGTTATCAGGGACCTCGGTGGGTCTGCCATATAAGGCAGCTCCGGGACCACAGCATGGGCCTCCTGTCCTGGCAGTTCTGTCTGAGACTCATCCTCTAATCTCTGGGGCTGAGTCTGAGCCGCAGCCTGACTATAGGTCACAGCTACCACATATTTACAGTCCTGTGCACTGGGACATTTTCCCACCTCGCACGGGATCTCAGGTGGGTCACTTTCTTTCACCTCTGTATCATTTATTTACAAGGGAGGAACATAGTGGGCCACCATCCTCCCCAGGTCCGTGCCTATCAACACATTGGTGGGAATAGCCTGTGATATTCCCACTTCTCTCAGTCCTTTCCCTGCTCCCCAGTCCAGGTACACACGGCCATGGGCACGGCAGGGTTGACCCCTCCAATACCGGTTATAGACATAGTCTTTCCTGGTATGATATAGGCAGGGGTTATCATGGCTGGACGCACCAGGGTCACTTCTGCCCCAGTGTCCCTGAGACCAATGGTGACTTTATTGCCAACAGTGACAAATTGACAGTTCTCAATAGCCCTCGCATCAGAGCCGGCCACAAAGAGGACAGATGGTGGGGACACCGAAGGCTTTGTGGTTGGGCGTTTCTCCCTATCAGGGCAGACAGCGCTAACATGTCCCACTTTGTTGCAGGAGAAGCACCGGCGTGCATCGCCTAGAGAATGTCTATTCCCCAGGGCCCCATAGAAGGTGGGCTTGGACAGCACTGGTGATCTGCTGGCAGAGGGAGAAGGGTCCCCGTTTGTCTTACCTCCCCTCCAGCTGAATCCCGATGGCTTCCGCACCTCAGGCATCTGGTTAGCCACACAGCAGTCCGCAATCCTTGCAGCCTGATCCGCAGTTTGTGGCTCCCGATCACACACAAATTGTTGTACATCCGTGGGGCACATGTGAAGAAATTGATTCTTGACCATAAGATCCGTTAAGTCCTCAAAACTGTTAACAGAAAGTCCCCTGATCCATTGGTGGTCCTCAAGGTGATCACAACATCTGCATAGCTGTCAGTTGATCCACGTTGTAGGTTCCGGAACTTTATCCGATACACTTCTGGTGTTAGGTTGTACTTCCTGATCAGGGCCTCTTTTATGGCCTCATAGTTCCCATCTAGCTCTGGTGGGAGGCCAGCAAAAACTTCCAGGGCTTTGCCTCTTAACCCTGGGGTTAGATACTGTGCCCACTGCTCACGGGGTAGATGGTATTGCCTGCAGGTTTTTTCATACCCTGGAAGGAAAGTATCTAAGTCCGTATCCTTCTCCATCACAGGGAAGTTTTCCAGACGTGGTCTCCATGGATTTATGTCCTGGGAGTGGGTTATCTGAGAACTGATACCCCGCTCTATTTGAGCCATCTGAAGCTGGAAAGCTCTGACCTCCCGGCATTCTGCAGCCACTCTCTCAGCCTGTCGGTGCTGTAGGATAAGCTACATGCACAAATTGGGATCACTTGTTCCCAGCCATTGTAAGTCCTTTTGCAAAGTACAGTCCATAGGCTCCTCAGCACTGGCATTGCTGACACTTCCATCAGGCATCTCCGGTGCAAGTGCTGGCATTGCTGGGTCTCTCTGAGGTGAACTCTCTCCTTGGCCAGATGTTCCAGCACTTTGCTCTGTCTTGCTCAACCAAGGCGCGTATCAGCAGCTCCCTGGATCCGTCTCTATTCCTCTCTGCTCACAGAGGCCGGTCAGAGCCTCTTTGCTCTGCTTCTTGTACTGGGCTTCCATATTGATGAACAGCCTTTGCCAAATAAAAGATAGAAAAGAAACACGGTGAGGGGAAACTGTTTGCAAGTATGTCTAAGTAAGCACTGAGTTAAACCTTGTAGAGCTGGTGCACTCCTCGCAAGGATACCAATTCTTTAGTACAGGGAATAATTGCTTAAACCATGCACTAATGCTCTAATAGAAATAATTCTATCCCACCACTCTGCCACCAATTGTCACAGATCCCTTCTCCATGTTGTAACTAATTTGTCACGTGCCCACTCTCAACATGTGACTTGGGGTTGTGCCTGCAAGGGTTAATCTATCTCCCCACTCTCAGCCCAGCATTCAACCTCTGTCCTATGCTGTAATGGGAGCATAAACCAGACACCGACCCAGGCCACACACCCGCTCATACATGCTGCCACCACTCATCGAACACACGGGCGATGAGTCCCGGAAATATTAGTACTAATAATGTCTACCACTCATAAGGCTCATACACCTTAGGCTATGGATTCTTTTAGAACATTCAAGGTTCAACTTGTTAAAGTTTTATACTTTAATACAAAAAGGGTCAGTGCTTACAGTAAGAAAAGTTATAAAAATATAATAAAAAGACATACAACTTATGCAAAACAGTATAAAATAACAGGAGAAAACTTACAGAAATCATCTAACTTGGTAGTCTGCTTTCTGCTCCCTGAGGGTAGGATGAATGTAGATTGGATCAAACCAGCTCGGCCGCCCCCATTATGTGAGCATGTTTTTTAGGTATCAGGTCTACTTTATAGCTTTTGTCTGGAGGTCAGGTTTCTAGACCAGCCCCTCAGGTTAATATCATAATTGCTTGTTTTTTGATTCGACCACGGCTGAGCCCCCCAATGAATATATTATTTTCTCTTGAGATCCTTTGTGTAGAAGTTCTTACAGAGATCCTATCAGGCCGTAATTAACATCTCTCTTCCAAGAGCTAGAAGGTGTCAAATGTTATCTTTCTTTTTCGCTTCTAGCAGGACCCCTTGGTGAGATTGGAGACAAAATTCTACTTGTCCCAGGAAAATACATATTAACACCTGGGTGCGAACCTGCAGCCTTCAGGACAGATGTTACATTATTGCCAATGACACAATAAATCTATACATAGTCCACTGCACATATATATATATACTCACATATTTCACTACACTCGGGTTTTCCAGAGCATGCTCGCGTGGTCTCCCAAGTATTTGTGACTGCTCAGAGATTTAGTTTTTGTTGATGCAGCTGCATGATTTACAGCTGCTAGCCAGCCTGAGTACATGTGGGGGTTGCCTGTTTGCTAGGGAATCCCCACATGTAATCAAACTGTCTAGTAGCCACTAATCATGCAGCTGCGGCAAGGAAAACTAAATCTCCAAGCAGTCACAAATACTCGGAGACCACCAGAGCAACGAGTATACACACTCATCACTAGAAAGAGACCTCATCAAACGAATGGGAACTGCTGGCGGTCGAGTGAGCACTAAACGGGTTGTTACCACAACTACAGGGACAACATGTAAGAGTCCTATCAGATAACCAGTCGGCAGTGGCCTACATAAATCACCAAGGGGGTATCTGGTCTCAAGCTCTGACGCAGATAACAGAAAGGATTCTATGTCTGGCAGAAAATCATTTCCTCTCATTGTCGGCCCTGCATATCTGAGGAATAGACAACCTGAAGGCAGAATATCTAAGCTGCAATCATTTGAGGCAGGGAGAATGGTCCCTGAAAGAGTCAATTTTCAATTGGATTGTAGACATGTGGGGTCGACCCAAGATAGATCTCTTTGCTTCGAGAGCCAACAAGAGGGTTCAGAAATTTTGTTCCCCAAGTCCAGTGGACAGGCCAGTGGCAGTAGACGCCTTCAGAATAGAGTGGACATCAGGACTCCTATATGCCTTTCCCCCAGAGATCATGCCAGAGATCAGAGATGACAATGCCAGAGTAATTTTAATAGCCCCATTCTGGCCAAAGAGGTCATGGTTCTACTGGCTAAGTCCGTGTCTGATCCGTGGGTACTCCCAGAGGACCAGAATCTTCTAACGCAAGGACCCTTCCATCATCCTCAGCAGTCCGGGCTGCATTTAACAGCCTGGAATTTGAGAGGTTACTGCTAGAGAAGAAGGGTTTTTCAGCAGGGTTAGTGTCTGCACTGCTTAGTAGCAGGAAGCCAATAACCACCAGAATTTCTGGGAGAATATGGAATATATTTTTATCTGTCTCAGGGCAAATACGTGAGGGGGAAAGCCCGATAGTGGCCATACTAGAATTCCTGCAGAAGGCTTTAGAGTTGGGGTTAGCAGTCAGTACCCTCAAGGTGCAGGTTTCAGCGTTAGCGGCATTATTTAACTGTGACCTGGCAAATGATAGGTGGGTGGCAAGGTTTATCAGAGCCTGTAATAGAGCAAACTCTGTCCCTTTCTCCTACACCTCCTCCTTGGGATCCTAAAGGCCCCGTCTCACACAGCGACGCTGCAGCGATACAGACAACGATGCTGATCGCTGCAGCGTCGCTGTTTTGTCGTGTGGTCGCTGGGGAGCTGTCACACAGACAGCTCTCTCCAGCGACCAACGATCAGGGGAACGACTTCGGCATCGTTGAAACTGTCATCAACGATGCCGAAGTCCCCCTGCAGCACCCGGTAACCAGGGTAAACATCGGGTTATTAAGCGCAGGGCCGCGCTTAGTAACCCGATGTTTACCCTGGTTACCAAAAAAAACAAACAGTACATACTCGCCTTTCGGTGTCCAGGTCCCTTGCCGTCTGCTTCCTGCTCTGACAGTGCCGCTGTACACTGAGAGCAGAGCGCAGCGGTGACGTCACTGCTGTGATCTGCTCTCACTTTCCGGCCGGCAGTCAGAGCAGGAAGCGGACGGCAAGGGACCTGGACACCGAAAGGCGAGTATGTACTGTTTGTTTTTTTGGTAACCAGGGTAAACATCGGGTTACTAAGCGCGGCCCTGCGCTTAGTAACCCGATGTTTGCCCTGGTTACCAGTGAAGACATCGCTGGATCGGTGTCACACACACCGATTCAGCGATGTCAGCGGGACCTCAACGACCAAAAAAAGGTCCAGGCCATTCCGACACGACCAGCGATCTCGCAGCAGGGGCCTGATCGCTGGTACGTGTCACACATAGCGAGATCGCTACTGAGATCGCTGTTGCGTCACAAAACTTGTGACTCAGCAGCGATCTCGCTAGCGATCTCGCTATGTGAGACGGGGCCTTTAATCTAGTGTTATCAGCCTTAACAGAAGGTCCCTTTGAACCATTGAACACAGTGTCAGGATAATTACATTAAAGACAGCATTATTAGTGGCACTTACTTTGGCCTGTAGAGTAGGTGACTTGCACTCAGTCAGAGCAGGAACCAGACGGCAAGGGACCTGACGGACATCAGAAGGTGAGTATGTACGGTTTTTTTTTTTTTTACTTTTACGCTGGTAACCAGGGTAAACATCGGGTTACTAAGCGCGGCCCTGCGCTTTTTTTTTCCCAAGGGTAACATTTCTCCTGAGCATGCCGATGCCCCATATGTGGGGTGGAAAGAGCACCATTTGACTCTTTAAATTCAAAATTTGCTGGAATAATTAGTAGATGCCATGTCACGTTTGGACACTCCCTGGTGTGTCAAGACAGTGGAAACCCTAATCCAAATTGACACTGTTTTTGATGATAGACCCCTCAGAGAACTTATATTGATGTGTGGTGAGTACCTTGAACCTCCTTGGTGCTTTACAGAAGTTTATAATGTAGTAGTGAAAATAAGACTCACATTTTTCTCACAAAAATTTTAGTTTGGCCCCAAATTTTGTATTTTCACAAGGGTAACTGAAGAAAATTGACCCTAAAATGTGTTGTGCCGTTTCTCAAGTACGCAGGTACCCCATATGTGGTGAAAATCTGTTTGGCGACACGGCAGGACTCAAAGGAAGGAGTGATGCATTAGCATGCAGATTTTGAAGGAAGGGCCTGCAGGCACCACTGCTATCAGGAATTTCGTGGACCTATGCTGGCAAACGTTTCAGGCCCCCTTGAGACTCCCTTGAGCAGCATTAAGTGTGTAAGGTTAATTTTGTTCTGAGGTCTTAAATTTTTCCTTTCTTTATAATTAGGTGTTTTTCATCCTGTGTGGCTCCGTTGGGTCCATTTCTCCTATTCTTCTTTGGATGCTTGCTTCTGGAGTGTTCCAGGGTTGTCCCTTTTCTTCTGTTTCTGGATTCATTAGAGAGTACAGATTAGATGTTTCCTTGTCAAGTGGTATCATTGCTGCTTTTGCTATTGCATCAGCCAATCTGTTGCCCATTTCTTCTCTTGAGGTTTCTCCAGTGTGCACCTTTACCACCGCAACTCTTTCTGGCATCAATAAGGACTCCATCAGTTCTTGTATGGTTTTGTGGTGTCTGACAGGCATTCCATTAGCTGTGATGAAGTCTCTTGCACTTCAGATTGATCCATAATCATGACAAACGCCATAAGCGTAGCGAGAGCCGGAGTATATTGTAGCTTTGCGTTGAGCAGACATCTTGCATGGTTCGGTCAAGGCCCGCAGTTCTGCCTCCGAATGTAGGCAGTGGTTTTGCTAGCAGCACGGTATCATCTGTGACAACTGCTATACCAGGGTGGAAATGGCCTTCTTTGTCTGCATACCTTGAGTCAAATCCAGAGGTTTCTTGCCACATGAGAGCGAGACAATTGTGTTGAGCCATCTGAGTCGACTACCTCTTCCACTAGTGTGTCAGAGATATGATCTTCATCGTCTTACCCCCTTGGCAGAGGTAGGAGAGTAGCTGGGTTAAGGACAGCATACCTGGGGATGGTGATGTCTGGGAGCAGAATAGGGCATTGCAGACGTAGGTGGCAGACAGGTGTTTTGGTTGTCACATAAGAAAGGAAGGACAGCATCCAGTCCAGGTGAAAGTGTTCAAAAACAAATTCCTTTATTTGCCACGGTGCGACGTTTCGACCCGGATGGGTCTTTATCAAGTGTTTTGGTTGTGTCTGGGCCAGAATGGCAGTAATGTCATTGAGGTGCCATTATCTTCAGCTGGTGGCCCAGAATTATGTCGGAAGTCTTGTCCAGCAACAGGTGGGTTGCAGACACGGCTCTCATACAGGTTGATGCTTCACGGGCAATGGGTCAAGTCTGGCAGAGTAGTACCCAAGAGGGCATTGTCTTCCTCCATGAAGTTGTCAGGACTCCAGTTGCATGGCCTTACTTCTCCATGACAAACAGGCAGAACAGTTTGTTGTAGTTTGGTAGTCCTAGAGCAGGAGAGGATGTGATTGCAGCCTTTAGCATGTAGAATCCATCAATGGCTTCCTTGGTTAGACTGAAGGGAGTGCCTTGAGGCAGTTATACAGGGGTTGCATGTGTAGAGAGGGATCCAGGGACAGCAGTAGGATACAAGTCCAAGGTAGGTCTGTAGCTGTGTTGGCTTGCAGTTTTGACATAGCAGGTTGATGAGACTATTAGTTGAGACAACATACTCTGTGTAGGTTGTAAGCCTATGTACAGGGGTTTGGTCATGGGGCTGTACCATGTGTTACCATCCATCCCTACACAAGGCTCCACTTTATCCGTGAGACAATCCGGGTCTGGTAAATCAATGTTCCTGATTACTTTTCTGGCTGCACCAGTGCCACAAGGAAATTGAGAGGTTTACCCTCAACCTCTATCTGGATGGTAGGTGTTGGTCCTCTTGACTGTTTTGTGGAGTGTTAGAATAAACATGCTTCCGGTGTTTGAGGATTCAGTATGCCAATATCCTATTATGGTCTGGAGCCCGGTGGTGGTCCTAGGAGTGGCTGATGATGGTGTCTGTTGTGAACTCTGTTCTCGAACTCCCTCCTGTGGTCAGGAATGGTATTTCTGTGAGTTCTGTCCGTGGGTTCCCTCTGGTGGCTGAAAGTGGAGCTGCTGGTCTTGAAGTGGCTTCATCAGCTGCATCGTTTAGGACTGGGCTGGTTCCTCTATTTAACTCTGCTCAGATCGTTACTTGATGCCAGCTATCAATGTATCAGTACTGGTTCAGATCTCACTTGGATCTCCTCATGACCTGTCTACTCCAGTGGAAGCTAAGTCCCTGCTAAGCTCATTTGTTGTTCATTTGTGTGCTGAATATATTTCTGAGTACCTGCTAAGTTTCTGTCCAGCTTGCTTATCATGATATTGTCTCGCTAGCTGGAAGCTCTGGGTTGCAGAGTGGCACCACCGCACCGTGAGTCGGTGCGGGGTTTTTTCGCTCACTCTGCGTGGCTTTTTGTAGTTTTTTGTGCTGACCGCAAAGATTCCTTTATCTATCTTCTGCCTATTTAGTAAGACTGGCCTCCTTTGCTGAAACCTGTCTCATTCCTGTGTTTGTGCCTTCCTCTTAACTCACAGTCAATATATGTGGGGGGCTGCTCTTTCCCTTTGGGGTATTTCTCTGAGGCAAGGTGAGGCTTTATTTCTCTTTAGGGGTAGTTACCTCTCAGGCTGTGAAGAGTCGTCTAGGCAGTGTCAGGCACGATCCACGGCTAATTCTAGTGTGTGTGATAATAGGATTAGGGTTGCGGTCAGCAGAGCTCCCACTTCCCAGAGCTCGCTCTATTTTGCAGTTTGACTATCAGGTCATTCCAGGTGCTCCTAACCACCAGGTCCATAACAGTACAGCTGGCCCCAAAGTGTTAATGCATCTCAATAGAGGGATAAGAGAAGTTCTGAGACCATTTTTTTTTCTCTGTAGTGTGCTTTGCCTTTCTTTTCCCCTAAATCTCTGGGTGGTTCAGGACTCAGGTGTAGATATGGACATTCAAGGTCTGTCTTCTTGTGTGGATAATCTCGCTGCAAGGGTACAAAGCATTCAGGATTATGTAGTTCAAAATCCTATGTTAGAGCCTAGAATCCCAATTCCTGATTTGTTTTCTGGGGGATAGATCTAAGTTTCTGAATTTCAAGAATAATTGTAAACTGTTTCTTGCTCTGAAACCTTGCTCCTCTGGTGACCCTAGTCAGCAAGTAAAGATTATTATTTCCTTGTTGCATGGTGACCCTCAAGACTGGGCATTCTCCCTTGCGCCAGGAGATCCTGCATTGCTTAATGTTGATGCATTTTTTCTGGCGCTTGGATTTCTCTATGACGAACCAAATTTTGTGGATCAGGCAGAGAAAATCTTGCTGGCTCTATGTCAGGGTCAGGATGATGCTGAAATGTATTGTCAGAAGTTTAGAAAGTGGTCTGTGCTTACCCAATGAAATGAGTGTGCCCTGGCAGCAATTTTCAGAAAGGGTCTTTCTGAGGGCCTTAAGGATGTTATGGTGGGGTTCCCCACGCCTGCTGGTCTGAATGAATCAATGTCCTTGGCTATTCAGATCGATCGGCGTTTGCGGGAGCGGAAAGTTGTGCACCATATGGCGGTGTCCTCTGAGCAGAAGCCTGAGCCTATGCAATGTGATAGGTCTTTGACCAGAGCTGAACGGCAAGAACACAGACGTCAGAATGAGCTGTGTTTTTACTGTGGTGACTCCACTCATGCTATCTCTGATTGTCCTAAGCGCACTAAGTGGTCCGCTAGGTCTGCCACCATTGGTACTATACAGCCTAAATTTCTTTTGTCCGTTACTTTGATTTGCTCTTTGTCATCCTACTCTGTTATGGCGTTTGTGGATTCAGGCGCAGCCCTGAATTTGATGGACTTGGAGTATGCCAGGCGCTGTGGTTTTTTCTTGGAGCCCTTGCAGCATCCTATTCCATTAAGGGGAATTGATGCTACGCCTTTGGCCAAGAATAAGCCTCAGTACTGGACCCAGTTGACCATGTGCATGGCGCCTGCATATCGGGAAGATATTCGCTTTTTGGTGTTGCATAATTTGCATGATGTGGTCGTGTTGGGTTTGCCATGGCTACAGGTCCATAATCCAGTATTGGACTGGAAATCAATGTCTATGTCCAGTTGGGGTTGTCAAGGGGTCCATGGTGATGTTCCAGCATTGTCAATTTCTTCTTCCACTCCTTCTGAAGTACCTGAGTTTTTGTCGGATTACCAGGATGTATTTGATGAGCCCAAGTCCAGTGCCCTGCCTCCTCATAGGGATTGTGATTGTGCTATTAATTTGATTCCTGGTAGTAAGTTTCCTAAAGGCCGACTTTTCAATTTATCTGTGCCAGAAGACGCCGCTATGCGGAGCTATATAAAGGAGTCCTTGGAGAAAGGGCATATTCGCCCGTCGTCATCACCGTTAGGAGCGGGGTTCTTTTTTGTGGCCAAGAGGGATGGTTCTCTGAGACCTTGTATAGATTACCGCCTTCTTAATAAAATCACGGTCAAATTTCAGTACCCTTTGCCTCTATTGTCTGATTTGTTTGCTCGGATTAAGGGGGCTAGTTGGTTTACCAAGATAGATCTTCGAGGAGCGTATAATCTTGTGCGTATTAAGCGGGGCGATGAATGGAAAACCGCGTTTAATACGCCCGAGGGCCATTTTGAGTATCTGGTGATGCCATTCGGGCTTTCTAATGCGCCATCTGTATTCCAGTCCTTTATGCATGACATCTTCCGAAAGTATCTGGATAGATTCATGATAGTATATTTGGATGATATTTTGGTCTTTTCGGATGATTGGGAGTCTCATGTGAAGCAGGTCAGAATGGTGTTCCAAGTCCTTCGTGCTAATTCCTTGTTTGTGAAGGGGTCTAAGTGTCTCTTCGGAGTTCAGAAGGTTTCCTTTTTGGGCTTCATTTTTTCCCCTTCAACTATCGAGATGGATCCAGTTAAAGTCCAGGCCATTTATGACTGGACTCAGCCTACTTCTGTAAAGAGCCTTCAGAAATTCCTGGGCTTTACGAATTTTTACCATCGCTTTATCGCTAATTTTTCTAGTATTGTCAAACCACTGACTGATTTGACCAAGAAAAGCGCGGATGTGGTGAATTGGTCCTCTGCGGCCGTTGAGGCGTTTCAGGAGCTGAAACGTCGTTTTTCTTCGGCCCCTGTGTTGTGTCAGCCAGATGTTTCACTCCCTTTTCAGGTCGAGGTTGATGCTTCTGAGATTGGAGCAGGGGCTGTTTTGTCTCAGAGAAGTTCTGATGGCTCTGTGATGAAGCCATGTGCTTTCTTTTCTAGAAAGTTTTCGCCTGCTGAGCGTAATTATGATGTTGGCAATCGGGAGTTGTTGGCCATGAAGTGGGCATTCGAGGAGTGGCGACATTGGCTGGAGGGCGCCAAGCATCGCGTGGTGGTCTTGACTGATCACAAGAATCTGACTTATCTCGAGTCTGCCAAGCGGTTGAACCCTAGACAGGCTCGATGGTCACTGTTTTTCTCCCGTTTCGATTTCGTGGTTTCATACCTTCTGGGTTCTAAGAATGTGAAGGCTGATGCCCTTTCAAGGAGTTTTGTGCCTGATTCTCCGGGAGTTTCTGAGCCGGCTGGTATTCTCAAAGAGGGGGTAATTTTGTATGCCATCTCCCCTGATTTGCGGCGGGTTCTACAGGAGTTTCAGGCGGATAGACCTGACCGCTGTCCTGCAGAGAGACTGTTTGTCCCTGATAGATGGACTAGTAGGGTTATCTCGGAGGTTCATTGTTTGGTGTTGGCTGGTCATCCTGGAATTTTTGGTACCAGAGATTTGGTGGCTAGGTCCTTTTGGTGGCCTTCCTTGTCGCGGGATGTGCGTTCTTTTGTGCAGTCCTGTGAGACTTGTGCTCGGGCGAAGCCCTGCTGTTCTCGTGCCAGTGGGTTACTTTTGCCCTTGCCGGTCCCGAAGAGGCCCTGGACGCATGTTTCCATGGATTTTATTTCAGATCTCCCTGTCTCTCAAAGGATGTCGGTCATTTGGGTGGTTTGTGATCGCTTCTCTAAGATGGTCCATTTGGTACCCTTGCCTAAGTTGCCTTCATCTTCTGATTTGGTTCCGTTGTTTTTCCAGCATGTGGTTCGTTTGCATGGCATTCCGGAGAACATTGTGTCTGACAGAAGTTCCCAGTATGTTTCGAGGTTTTGGCGGTCGTTTTGTGCTAAGATGGGCATTGATTTGTCTTTTTCTTCAGCTTTCCATCCTCAGACAAATGGCCAAACTGAACGAACCAATCAGACTTTGGAGACCTATCTGAGATGCTTTGTTTCTGCTGATCAGCATGATTGGGTGACCTTCTTGCCATTGGCTGAGTTCACCCTTAATAATCGGGCCAGTTCGGCTACTTTGGTTTCTCCTTTTTATTGTAATTCTGGTTTCCATCCTCATTTCTCTTCAGGGCAGGTTGAGCCTTCGGACTGTCCTGGTGTGGATTCTGTGGTGGACAGGTTGCAGCAAATTTGGACTCGTGTAGTGGACAATTTGACATTGTCACAAGAGAAGGCTCAACGTTTCGCTAACCGCCGTCGCCGTGTTGGTCCTCGACTTCGTGTTGGGGATCTGATTTGGTTGTCGTCTCGTTATGTTCCTATTAAGGTTTCTACTCCTAAGTTTAAACCTCGTTTTATTGGGCCTTATAAGATTTCTGAAATCCTCAATCCTGTATCATTTCGTTTGGACCTTCCAGCTTCTTTTGCCATCCATAATGTGTTCCATAGGTCGTTGTTGCAGAGATACGTGGCGCCTATGGTTCCTTCCGTTGACCCTCCTGCTCCGGTGTTGGTCGAGGGAGAATTGGAGTATGTGGTGGAGAAGATTTTAGATTCTCGTATCTCGAGACGGAAACTTCAGTATCTGGTCAAATGGAAGGGCTATGGTCAGGAAGATAATTCCTGGGTTCTTGCCTCCAATGTCCATGCTGCCGATTTAGTTTGTGCCTTTCATTTGGCTCATCCTGATCGGCCAGGGGGTTCTGGTGAGGGTTCGGTGACCCCTCCTCAAGGGGGGGGGTTACTGTTGTGAACTCTGTTCTCGAACTCCCTCCTGTGGTCAGGAATGGTATTTCTGTGAGTTCTGTCCGTGGGTTCCCTCTGGTGGCTGAAAGTGGAGCTGCTGGTCTTGAAGTGGCTTCATCAGCTGCATCGTTTAGGACTGGGCTGGTTCCTCTATTTAACTCTGCTCAGATCGTTACTTGATGCCAGCTATCAATGTATCAGTACTGGTTCAGATCTCACTTGGATCCAGGGCCGCCATCAGGGCATTACAGCCGTTACTGCTGTATGGGGCCCGGTTAGCAGCAGTACACAGAGGGGCCTGCAGATCTGGGGCCCCACTGTTGTGCTTCTACTGATCGGGCCCCATCATGCACTAAAATACTGTGCACTGCGGCGCACATGCCGGTGCTGGGGCCCGGGAGCCGTCTAGGAGCTGTGCACGGCCGTCTTACCTAGTCGGCTGCACAGCTCCTGCTCGGCTGTAGCTAGAATGTATGGGCTCCCTGAGTCCCTGCAGGTCCTGACTACAGCCCATACATTCTAGCCAGTAGCGTAGCTACTGGGGGGGGGGGAGGTTATGGGCAGAGGGGGCCATCGCCCCGGGCCCTGTCACATGAAGGGGCCCACGGGGAGCCAGGGCAGGGCCACTTCTGTGAGGAGGCAGAACACTGCATAGGAGCAGAGCAGTATAACGTCTGCTCCCGTCTGACAAGCTGCACGCTGGCTACTAGCACAGTGGCCGGCTGCAGTCTCCCCCCTGCAGTGAATGGTTTCGCCTGTCTGACCTGATCATGAAGCTTTTCCTGGCTGCGGTTTTCTTCACTCTGTGCAGGCTGGGATTGGCTCAGGCACGCTGGGTCCTAGTGCCCACACCCTACATTTCACTGACACTTCCTGGTCCTGCACTGCAAACTTTATCAGTAAGTGCTGGGGATGGGACATTTTAGGTTTATTAAATTCAGGTATGTCACTATGAGACCCTTGGGGTATTGTGGGGGCTGAAAGTGGGTGAGGGGGACAGGGTACTGGGGGGTGAATGTGAACCCATGGGGGGGACATACTAAAAAGAATGAAGAAAAGGAATAAATAAAAAGAATGAACATAATAACTTAGAGCTTCACAGAGATGGAGAGGTGTTATAGATTGCTTATGCATCTTGGATATGAACTGAACATGAAATATATGTAGAATATTAGGAAATCAACATAGATACATAAAAACAGGTGTATATTATATTCCCTGAGCCTGATAGGTGGGGAATGAACATGAAATATATGTAGATAAAAGGAGAATGAACACATATCCCATATAAACAGGTGTATACTATATTCCCTGAGCCTGATAGGTGGGGAATGAAGATGAAATATATGTAGAAAATAGGAGAATGAACACATATCCCATATAAACAGGTGTATATTATATTCCCTGAACCTGATAGGTGGGGAATGAACATGAAATATTTGTAGAGAATAGAGGAATGAACACATATCCCATATAAACAGGTGTATACTATATTCCCTGAGCCTGATAGGTGGGGAATGAAGATGAAATATATGTAGAGAATAGGAGAATGAACACATATCCCATATAAACAGGAGTATATTATATTCCCTGAGCCTGATAGGTGGGGAATGAACATGAAATATATGTAGAGAATAGGAGAATGAACATATATCCCATATAAACAGGTGTATATTATATTCCCTGAACCTGATAGGTGGGGAATGAACATGAAATATTTGTAGAGAATAGAGGAATGAACACATATCCCATATAAACAGGTGTATATTATATTCCCTGAGCCTGATAGGTTGGGAATGAAGATGAAATATATGTAGATAATAGGAGAATGAACACATATCCCATATAAACAGGTGTATACTATATTCCCTGAGCCTGATAGGTGGGGAATGAAGATGAAATATATGTAGAGAATAGGAGAATGAACACATATCCCATATAAACAGGTGTATATTATATTCCCTGAGCCTGATAGGTTGGGAATGAAGATGAAATATATGTAGATAATAGGAGAATGAACACATATCCCATATAAACAGGTGTATACTATATTCCCTGAGCCTGATAGGTGAGGAATGAAGATGAAATATATGTAGAGAATAGGAGAATGAACACATATCCCATATAAACAGGTGTATATTATATTCCCTGAGCCTGATAGATGGGGATTCTGGGGAATGAACATGAAATATATATGTAGATAATAGGAGAATGAACACATATCCCTTATAAACAGGTGTATATTATATTCCCTGAGCCTGATAGGTGGGGAATGAACATGAAATATATGTAGAGAATAGGAGAATGAACACATATCCCATATAAACAGGTGTATATTATATTCCCTGAACCTGATAGGTGGGGAATGAACATGAAATATATGTAGAGAATAGGAGAAGGAACACATATCCCATATAAACAGGTGTATAGTATATTCCCTGAGCCTGATAGGTGGGGAATGAAGATGAAATATATGTAGAGAATAGGAGAATGAACACATATCCCATATAAACAGGTGTATATTATATTCCCTGTGCCTGATAGGTGGGGAATGAACATGAAATATATGTAGAGAATAGGAGAATGACCACATATCCCATATAAACAGGTGTATACTATATTCCCTGAGCCTGATAGGTGGGGAATGAAGATGAAATATATGTAGATAATAGGAGAAGGACCACATATCCCATATAAACAGGTATATATTACACCATGTTCCAAATTATTATGTAAATGGTATTTTTCTCGGATTTTCCTAAATGGTCGGTGCAAATGACAGTCAGTCTAATAAAAGTCATCACCCGTTAGATTATACATCAAATTTTATTGAAAAACCTCCCAATGATAACAGTATAATCTCCAAAATTAATAAAAACTCAAAATGCATGGTTCCAAATTACTAGGCACAGTAAAATTTATAAACATTTGATATGTTTGAACCACCCTCCTGACATGCGACATACTAGTACTGCTCTGCGGGAACTGCGCTCCCACAAACCACAGTACTAGTATGGCGGCACGATCGCGCAGTCTCGCGGTGAACACCGCGGCAATCGCGTGTGGGTGTCAGCTGTATGTGACAGCTGACATCCCGCAGCAATGCCCACGATTGGCGCTAACGCAGATTGTGGGCATTTAACCCCTCTGATGCCGCTGTCATTAGTGACAGCAGCACAGAACAATCGCGCAGAGAGGGGGTTCCCTGCGCTCTTCCATAACAACGTGATGCAATCCATGGAGACCTTGGATGCAAAATGGCCGCGGGGCTCCTTCCTGGTTCTTCACTGAGGTGGCTTGCCGGCGCCTGCTGAGAGCAGACGCCGGAAAGCCTCTTGCAGTGCCTGTCAGATCGCTGATCTGACACAGTGCTATGCAAAGTGTCAGATCAGTGATATGACTTTATATATTAATGTCCCAACCTGGGACAATGTTATAAAGTTATAAAAAAAAATTGAATGTATACCAAAAAAATCCCCAAATAAAGAATAAATAAATGAATAAATGTTTTCCAAAAAATCCATTTATTTATGTAAAAAAAAACAATTAAGTTCACATATTTAGTATCGACGCATCCGTAATGACCCGCTCTATAAAACTATCCCACTAGTTAACACCTTCAGTGAGCACCGTAAAAAGAATAAATAAAAAACAAGGCAGAAAACAATGCTTTATCATCATACTGGCGAAAAAAAAGTGTAAAAAACGTGATCAAAAAGACGGATACAAATAAACATGGTACCGCTGAAAATGTCATTTTGTCCCGCAAAAAAAGGCACCATACAATATAATCAGCAGAAAAATAAAAAAGTTCAGCTCTCAGGATAAAGCAATGCATCAAGTTAGGTTTAGGGCTAAAGTTGCAGTTGCAGTTAGGGTTTGTATTATGTTTACGGTTGGGGTTAGGGTTCGGGATGTGTCAGGGTTAGAGGTGTGGTTAGGATTATGTTAGGTTTTGGGTTAGGGCTGGGATTAGAGTTAGGGGTGTGTTCGGGTTAGGGGTATAGTTAGGGTTATGGTTGGGATTAGGGTTAGGGGTGTGTTGGAGTTAGAATTGGGGAGTTTCCACTGTTTAGGCACATCAGGGGATCTCCAAATGCAGCACGGCATCTAATCTCAATTCCAGCCAATTCTGCATTGAAAAAGTAATACGGCGCACCTTCCCTTCCAAACTCTGCCGTGTGCCCAAACAGTGTATCACCCCACATATTGGGTATCAGCGTACTCAGGACAAATTGGACAACAACTTTTGCTGTCCAATTTCTCCTGTTACTCTTGTGAAAATAAAAATTTGGGGGCTATAAAATCATTTTCGGGAAAAAAAAATATTTTTTATTTTCACGGCTCTGTGTTGTAAACTTTAGTGAAACACTTGGGGGTTCAAAGTACTCACAACACATCTAGATAAGTTCCTTGGGGGGTGTAGTCTCCAAAGTAATTTCACTTGTGTTTTTTTTTACTGTTTAGGCACATCAGGGGCTCTGCAAACAGAGCATGACGCCCGCAGACCATTCCATCAAAGTCTGCTTTCCAAAACATCACTACTTCCCTTCCAAGCAGGGCCGGCGTTAAGCACAGGCAGACCAGGCAGCTGCCTGGGGCCCCCGCTCCTCCAAGGGCCCCCTGCTGGTTCCACAATGGAGCTTGCTTAAAATTAAAATAGCACAAGGCAGTGCTTCACTTTGCAGAAGAGGCAGACATAAGTGTATCTGTCTTATCTGTTCTGCAATGCGAGCGTTTCCTGGCGGCGCTGCACTGCCTCGTGTTATCTATTGTAATGTCGGCTGCAATCCCCCAGGCAGAAGCAGCCAGGCGTGTTATACTGACCTGACCTGCGCTCTGCATGTTCTCCTGTTCTTCTGCTATGGCCGTCGATCCTTACTCTGAAGCAGGCTTCAGGGTTATAATTTATACTGTGTCCTGGGCTGGCACTGCAGCTGCTGTTCAGCGGCAGGACCTTCCTATGTCACACCTGACCACTGACGTTTTCCTGACGCTGCACAGCAGCCCCTGTCAGGACACAGTACAGGAGCTGTGCTGCCACCCAGGAGTTTTCCCATATGGAGACTTCACTGCTTACTGGTGAGTTTTTTTCAACTGCACTACCACACCAGTCACACACTGGCCACACCACCTCATTTTTTTGTTTCTTTAGCATTTTGTGTGTCTTTTGTACTTGGTATTTTTCAGCAGTAAAGAAACTGCTAAGGCTGGGTTCACATTGCGTTAGCAGCAGCCCGTTCAGCACATACGCTAACGGGCTGCTGTTAACGCAATTGCCGACGTTACATCGCGCTAGCGCAGATAGAGCATCTTCTAGCTCTATCTGCGCTAGCAGTGACGGACCCGGAAATGCTGCAGCCCGCGTCTCAGGGTCCGTCACTCAGTGACGGCACATCCCTAGCGCACGCCCATTGTGGGCGTGCGCTAGCGATGTGTCCGACATTGCATTCAATGGCGGCGTTAACGGACTACGTTACACCGCGTTATGCCGTGGTGTAACGTAGTCCGTCTAACGGACGCCAGGAACGCAATGTGAACCCAGCCTAATGGTTTCTTAAGAAAAAAATGCTCAAAAAGATGTCAGGGTGTCTTCTAAGCCACTGACTTGTAAAGTATAGAGCATCCTCGGAGAAGAAAACCCCTGAGGGTCTCTTGTAACCAGGGCCGGACTGGCCATCAAGCAGTTCTGGCAAATGCCAGAAGGGCCTGTGCCAGTAGCGGGCCGCTGCGTGCCGACTCACCCCCCACCAGCGTTTTGCCACCGCATTCAACTATACTGGTGTCTATGACGCCAGTACAGTTGAATACAATGATGGAGGAGAGAGCGTCCGCTGACGCTCCCTCTCCCATAATTCCCTGCTCAGCCTCTGACACTGCGGGTGTGCGCACACTCACTATGTGCCAGGCAGTGCAGCAGCAGCCGCCGAGACAGGCGCAGGGAGCAACGCGGGCACAAGGAGAGGTGAGGAGTGTGGGTTGTTTTTTTTACTGGACTGTGGGGCCATTCTCGGGGGGGAGGAGAGATGCGGGCTGTGCTGTATACTACTATGCGGGTTGTACTATATGCTATGCGGGTTGTGCTATATACTATGCGGGCTTTGCTATATACTATGCGGGTTGTGCTATAAACTATGCGGGCTTTGCTATATACTATGCAGGTTTTGCTATATACTATGCAGGCTTTGCTATATACTATGCGGGTTGTGCTATATACTATGCGGGTTCTGCTATATACTATGCGGGTTGTGCTATATACTATGCGGGTTTTGCTATATACTATGCGGGTTTTGCTATATACTATGCGGGTTGTGCTATATACTATGCGGGCTTTGCTATATACTATGGGGGTATATTATATTCTATGGGGGAGGCCGTATTATATACTATGTGGCTGTGTTATACACTGTTGTGGAGGTTAAGTTGTAAAGCGCTGCGGAATATGTTGGCGCTATATAAATAAAATTATTATTATTATATTCTATGGGGGAGGCTGTGTTATATACTATGGGGGGTATATTATATTCTATGGGGAGGCTGTGTTATATACTATGGGGGGCTGCATTCTATTCTATGGGGGCTACATTATATATTATGGGGAGGTGAGCTGTATTATATTCTATAGGGGTCTGTATTAGATTTTTTGAGGGATGATTGCATTATACTTTTTGATGGGGCTGCATTATATTCTGAGGGGAGGTGGGCTGCATTATATTCTATTCGGGGCCACATTATATTCTATGGGGGCTGTATTATATTTATATTCTTTGATGGGTGATTGCATTATACTCTATGAGGGTGCTGCATTAAACTATGAGGGGGGCTGCATTCTATTCTATGGGGTGGCTGCATTATACTCTGGGTTGGCTGCATTATACTCTGTGGGGTGGTGGCTGCATTATACTATATGTGGGCTGCATTATACTGTATTGAGGACTATGGGGAATACGTTATACTATATGAAGAACTATGGGGTGCATTACACCATGGGAAGTGAATTGTACTACATGGAGGACTATGGCGGTGCATTATACTATATGGAGCACTATGAGGAGTGTATTATGCTATATGGAGGACTATGAGGAGTGTATTATACTATATGGAGGACTAAGTAGTTTATTTTAATATATGGAGGACTATAGGGAGTGTATTATACTATATGGAGGACTGTGGTGCACATTATAATATATGCAGGACTATGGGGTGTATTTTACTAAACAAGCAAAAAGCTGCATATTCATCGAGTGATTGGATTGTTTATGCCGAAATAGAAATCATTGTTCTCAGCAGCACATCGCCGGTGTAAACTGTAGATGTGCTGCTGATAACATGATACTGTATAGTGATCTGTTAGTGATCGTTCTGTCCCATCATTATTCCTCAGCTGGTGGAAAGAGGCCGGGAAACAAGTGTTGAACAGCTTCAGTATTGTCGATCAAACTCATTTAGCGGCCTGAGATCAGCGCATGTAAATACAACCGAAATGCTTTTGTGTGATGTGCAATATGTTAGCATTTGGGGCCCCATTTTAAACTTTGCCTAGGGCCCCACTTTGCCTAAAACCGGCCCTGCTTCCAAGCCCCGATGTGTGCCCAAACAGTATTTTTCTCCCACATATGGGGTATCAGCGTACTCAGGATACATTGGACAACAACTTTTAGGGTTCAATGTCACCTATTACCCTTGGAAAAATATAAAATTGGGGGCTAAATATCATTTTTGTGGAAACTTTTTTTTTTATTATTTTCACAGCGTTATAAACTTGGGGGTTAAAATTTCTCACAACACATCTAGATAAATTTCTTGTAGGTTATAGTTTCCAATATGGGGTCACTTGTGGGGGGTTTCTACTGGTACATCAGGGTTCTGCAAACGCAACGTGACTCCCTCAGACCATTCAATCAAAGTCTGCATTCCAAAACGGCACTCCTTCCCTTCCAAGCTCTGCCATGCACCCAAACGGTGGTTCCCCCCCACATATGGGGTATTGGCATACTCAGGACAAATTGCACAACAACTTTTGGGGTCCAATGTTGCCTGTTACCCTTAGAAAAATACAAAATTGGGGGCTAAAAAATCATTTTTGTGAAAAAAAAAGGATTTTTTTATTTTCACAGCTATATGTTATAAACTTTAGTGAAACACTTGGGGGTTCAAAGTTCTCACAACACATCTAGGTAAGTTCCTTGCGTAGTTTAGTTTCCAATATGGGGTCACTTGTGGGGGTTTCTACTGTTTAGGTACATTAGGTGCTCTGCAAAGGCAACGTGATGCCCGCAGACCATTCCATTAAAGGCTGCATTCAAAAACGGCGCTCCTTCCCTTCCGAGCTCTGCCGTGCGCCCAAACAGTGGTTCCCAACCACATATGGGGTATCAGTGTATTCAGTACAAATTGCACAACAACTTTTGTGGTCCAATTTCACCTTTTACCCTTTGGAAAGTAAAAAAATTTGGGGAAAAATAATTTTTTGTGAAAAAAATATGATTTTTTATCTTTACGGCTCTACATTATAAACTTCTGTGAAGCACTTGGGAGTTCAAAGTGCTCAACACACATCTAGATAAGTTCCTTAGGGGGTCTACTTAGCAAAATGGTGTCACTTGTGGGGGTTTCCACTGTTTAGGCACATCAGGGGCTCTCAAAAGACGACATGGTGTCCCATCTCAATTCCAGCAAATTTTGCATTGAAAAGTCAAATGGCGCTCCTTCGCTTCCAAGCTCTGCCATGTGCCCAAACAGTGGTTTACAAAACTTTTAAACATGTAACTTTTAAATATTTGCAGTCATATTCTTCTTATTCACTTTGGCTGTCTCCAAGGCAATATTTGGCGTTGGTTGCTTACTGGACTAGGAACAGCTTGAGTTAATGTTACGCCTGCTGTCAAGTAAGCATCATGTGTTTGATCCTCATGTACAGTCATGTCCTGCAATAAGAGTTTGCGTATCCTGGGTACGCGTAATGATTGGTTGCCACTGCTGTTTCAGTGGTGGTTATTGTTGTAAGGATTCGGAGAAGAACCCGAGAGTGGACCCTCTGGGTCGTGACTCTAGAGCCCCCGAGGATGAGCGGACCAGATGGAATCACCCCCTATACAGGGAGCGTTAGGAGCAGACCAAAGGGGGAAGGAGACACACAACAGCTGGAGCAAAAGGGACGGCTACTAAAACAAAAGAAGAGGAAAGTAGACAGACTGGAGGGAACTGGAACAAGAATGGAAGAATATATGTATCTGGAGATTTAGGAGCGGGACACGTAAAACACAGAAGCTGTAAAAGAAACAAAGAGAAAGGACTAGAGAACTGGGCTACAAACAGGAGGGGCTGAGAAATGGAAAACTAGCGTAGGACTGTGAAAGGGCAGGTATGGTAGGGTCACGGGTAAGACAAGGCTGGAAAAGAGGGCAGAGACAGCAGAGACACAGAGTGGGCAAGACTGGAACACGGAGAAGGCATGGCGGACACACTGGGCTGACAAGGCAGGAACGCAGGGCAGGCACGGAGGAGACACAGGGCTGACAAGGCAAGAATGCAGGACAGGCACGGCGGAGACACAGGGCAGACAAGGCAGGAATGAAGGGCAGGCACGGCGAAGACACAGGGCAGACAAGGAGGAGAGAAAGGTACTGAAACCAGGGAGCCTAGGACATACAGTACAGACCAAAAGTTTGGACACACCTCATTTAAAGATTTTTCTGTATTTTCATGACTATGAAAATTGTACATTCACACTGAAGGCATCAAAACTATGAATTATCACATGTGGAATTATATACTTAACAAAAAAGTGTGAAACAACTGAAATTATGTCTTATATTCTAGGTTCTTCAAAGTAGCCACCTTTTGCTTTGATGACTGCTTTGCACACTCTTGGCATTCTCTTGATGGGCTTCAAGAGGTAGTCACCGGGAATGGTTTTCACTTCACAGGTGTGCCCTGTCAGGTTTAATAAGTGGGATTTCTTGCCTTGTAAATGGGGTTGGGACCATCAGTTGTGTTGTGCAGAAGTCTGGTGGATACACAGCTGATAGTCCTACTGAATAGACTGTTAGAATTTGTATTATGGCCAAGTAAAGAAAAAGGAGTGGCCATAATTACTTTAAGAATTGAATATCAGTCAGTCTGAAAAATTGGGAAAACTTTGAAAGTGTCCAAGTGTAGTGGCAAAAAACATCAAACGCTACAAAGAAACTGGCTCATATGAGGACCGTCCCAGGAAAGGAAGACCAAGAGTCACCTCTGCTTCTGAGGATAAGTTTATCCAAGTCACCAGCCTCAGAAACTGAAGGTTAACAGCAGCTCAGATTAGAGACCAGGTCAATGCCACACAGAGTTGTAGCGGCAGACACATCTCTAAAACAACTGTTAAGAGGAGACTTTGTGCAGCAGGCCTTCATGGTAAAATAGCTGCTACAAAACCACTGCTAAGGACAGGCAACAAGCAGAAGAGACTTGATTGGGCTAAAGAAAACAAGGAATGGACATTAGAGCAGTGGAAATCTGGGCTTTGGTCTGATGAGTCCAAATTTGAGATCTTTGGTTCCAACCACCGTGTGCGACGCAGAAAAGGTGAACGGATGGACTCAACATGCCTGGTTCCCATCATGAAGCATGGAGGAGGAGGTGTGATGGTGTGGGGGTGCTTTGCTGGTGACACTGTTGGGGATTTATTCAAAATTGGAGGCATACTAAACCAGTATGGCTACCACAGCATCTTGCAGCGGCATGCTAGTCCATCCGGTTTGTGTTTAGTTGGACCATCATTTATTTTTCAACAGGACAATGACCCCAAACACACCTCCAGGCTGTGTAAGGGCTATTTGACCAAGAAGGAGAGTGATGGGGTGCTACACCAGATGACCTGGCCTCCACAGTCACCAGACCAGAACCCAATCGAGATGGTTTGGGGTGAGCTGGACCGCAGAGTGAAGGCAAAAGCGCCAACAAGTGCTAAGCATCTCTGGGAACTCCTTCAAGATTGTTGGAAGAGCAATCCGGGTGACTACCTCTTGAAGCTCATCAAGAGAATGCCAAGAGTGTGGAAAGCAGTCATCAAAGCAAAAGGTGGCTACTTTGAAGAACCTAGAATATAAGACATAATTTCAGTTGTTTCACACTATTTTGTTAAGTATATAATTCCACATGTGTTAATTCATAGTTTTGATGCCTTCAGTGTGAATGTACAATTTTCATAGTCATGAAAATACAGAAAAATCTTTAAATGAGAAGGTGTGTCCAAACTTTTGGCCTGTACTGTAGGTATGCTGACGAGAAGTACAGAGAAACCTACAAAGCAAAGGCGTCTTACCTGGGAAGACCCTGGGAAGAAATACCCGATGGGCGCCACCATGTTGGGGCAGAGCCATTGGGTTGCGACCTTCCAGGAGGATGTGCGGTGCAGGAAACGCGACTGTGCATGCGCGAAAGAACTAAACGCCATAACCCAGAGAAGGGAGAAGCAGAGCGGCATGGGACAGAGTCGGGAGCGAGCCGAGGGATAGAAGAAGGCAGGTAAGTATGTGCGGTCGTAACAGTACCCCCTCCTTACTCCCCCTCATTTTAAGGCTGGAGAGAAATCTCTTCATGATAAGAGGAGCATTGATGCTCTCTCGGGGCTCCCAGGATCTCTCCTTAGGACCAAATCCCTCCCAATCAATCAAAAAATAGGTCCTCCCCCTAACAACTTTTTTGGCAAGGATATATTTAACATTAAAAATACCATCAGAAGTACTGAGTTGTGGAGAGTGAGGGATAGACGGTTGGAAACGAATGAACACTGCGGGTTTGAGAAGATACACATGGAAGGCATTGGGAATATGTAAGGAAGCAGGTAGCTTCAATTTGTAGGAAACATCATTGATGCGACTTAAGATAGAAAAGGGACCAATGTAGCGAGGTCCCAGTTTGTGAGAGGGAATCTTAAGCTTAATATAGCGAGAAGATAGTCAAACTCTATTGCCGGGAATATATGGGGGAGCATCCAAACGCTTTTTTATTCTATAGTTAGCACTTTCGAGAGCCTCTTTGGTCTCACTCCAAATTTTAGAGAACTCCTGGGACAAGAAATCCTCCGCCGGTACCCCCGAGGTGAGAGAAACAGGAAGAGGAATGCCCAGATGTTGACCAAAGACCACAAAGAGAAGAAGATTCTCTGGGAAGATTGTTATAAGTAAACTCAGCCCAAGGGAGAAGAGAAACCCTTTCATCCTGATGAGCATTGGAAAAATGTCCCAGGTATGTAGTTAGAACTTGATTAACTCACTCCACTTGGCTGTTGGATTGTGGATGATACGTGGAAGAGAAATCCAGGTTAATCTTCATTAGTCCGCAAAGAGCTCTCCAAAAACGAGAGGTAAATTGAACTCCGCAGTCAGACACAATATGCTGCGAGAAACCATGAAGATGGAAGACTTGATGTAAAAAGGTTTTTGCCAACTTGGGGCGGAAGGCAGACCAGGCAAAGCAACAAAGTGAGCCATTTTGGAAAACGAATCTACAATAACCAGGATGACAGAGCAATTCGAGGAATGGGGCAAATTGGTGACGAAGTCCATGGCGATATGGCTCCAAGGGATGGAAGGCACTGGCAAAGGATGCAGGAGTCCAGACGGAAGCTGTCTGGGAACTTTGTTCTTGGCACAAGAAGGACAAGAAGCTATGAATTCAGAGACGTCTTGATGGAGGAATGGCCACCAATAATGCCGAGAGATAAGGGAGAGTGTCTTCTTGACTCCAACATGTCCTGCGATCTTAGAGGAGTGTCCCAACGTAAAACTCTCACTTTGTCTTGATTCAACACCAAAGTCTTGCCATGAGGCGGAGAGACCACCCTCAGAGGAGAAAGGGTGATGATTCTTGCAGGATCAGTGATATAAGCTGGAGAGTCCTCTACGTCCATAGGCTGAAAGGATCTAGAGAGAGCCTTGATGTTCTTATTTCCAGGTCGGAAATGGAGCTCAAAATCAAACCGTCCAAAGAATAAAGACCATCTAGCTTGTCGTGGATAAAGTCTCTGAGCTGACTGAACATAGGCCAGATTCTTGTGGTCAGTGTAAATGATGAACGGATGAACGGCTCCTTCAAGAACATAGCGCCACTCCTCTAAAGCTAACTTGATAGTCAATAGTTCCTTATCTCCAAAGGATTAGTTCCGTTCAGGGGAAGAGAAGGCTTTGGAGAAAAAACCACAGGTAACTAAATGGCCAGAAGAGGATCTTTGCAAGAGAACTGCTCCAGCTCCGACAGATGATGCGTCGACTTCGATTATAAATGGTCTATTTGCATCCGGGCGATGAAGCACCGGAGCTGCAGCGAACCTCTGCTTTAGAGTCTGGAAGGCTTCTTCAGCTTCAGAGGACCAAAGATTGGAGTTGGCTCCCTTGCGAACAAGAGCTGAAATAGGCTTAGCAATCGAAGAGAAATGAGGAATGAACTGTCTATAGTAATTGACAAAAAAAGAAAACATTGGATTGCTTTTATTCCAAGAGGACAAGGCCAGTTAAGAACAGCAGAAACCTTCTTGGGATTCATCTCCAGACCAGACTTCGAGACAATGTATCCAAGGAAGGGCAGGGAGGACTGCTCGAAGACGCATTTCTCAATCTTTGCAAAAAGATGATTCTCCCTTAGTCACTGTAGAACACAACATATGTCTCGTCTATGAGAGGAAAGGTCCGGAGAGAAGATGAGAATGTCGTCTAGATAAACCATGACACTGGAGTAGAGAAGATCCCAGAATACATCGTTACAAATTCTTGGAATACCGCAGGTGCGTTGCAGAGGCAAAACGGCATAACCAAATACTCATAGTGAGGCCAGGCCAGCCCACCCGTGGGAGGTTAGTTGTCGTGGTTCTGCGGGTTCACTTTAGGAGTTCCTTAAGCTGTGAAACTCACTATCCAATAACCCGAAATGTCTCTTTGACACTTTTCATTCCCTACTCAACCCAAGAGTGCAGGCCCCAACCACGGATCTCTGCACTGACGATCTGGCCAATTATTTCAAAGAAAAAATTGATCATATACGGAATTATCTCCCAATCCCCTCATACCATGCACTGTCTTCCCTCCCCCACTGCATCTAACTTACTCTCTGACTTTGAACAAGTCACAGAAGAAGTAATCAGGCTCCTTGCATCTTCTCGCCCAACCACTTGCACCACTGAGCCCATCACATCTCCTCCAGTCCCTTTGCCCCTGCTCATCCAACAAAAATATTCAACCTCTCTCTCTCTTCAGGTATCTTTCCCTCCTCATTTAAGCATGCCATCATACATCCATTACTTAAAAGAAATCCCTCGACCAAAACTGTGCCGCTAAATATAGACCTGTCTCTAATCTCCCCTTCATCTCCAAACTCCTGGAACGCCTGGTCCAGTCCCGTCTTATCTGCTCTGTCTCAGATAACTCTCTTCTCGACCCTCTACAATCTGGTTTCCGCTCTTTACACTCTACCAAAACTGCCCTTACTAAAGTCTTGAATGATCTACTAACAGCTAAATCTAATGGTCACTACTCCATGCTAATTCACCTGGATCTCTCTGCAGCATTCAACACTGTGGATCATCAGCTCCTCCTCACTATGCTCTGTTCCATCGGCCTCAAGGACACCGTTCTCTCTTGGTTCTCCTCCTATCTATCTGACCATTCCTTCACTGTATCTTTTGCTGGCTCCTCCTCCTCTTACCTTCCCCTTACTGTTGGGGCTCCTCAAGGATCGGTTCTAGGCCTCCTCCTCTTCTCTTTGTATGCTGCCCCTATTGTTCAAACAATCAGTAGATTTGCTTTCCAGAACTATCTCTATGCTGATGACACCCAATTTTACACTTCTTCTCTTGATATCATGCCTGCCTTTTTAGAAAACACCAGTGATTGTCTTTCCACGGTCTCTAACATCATGTCCTCCCTCTATCTGAAACTGAACCTGTCAAAAACTGAACTCCTTGTGTTTCCTCCCTCTACTAATGTACATTACGATTTCCTTGTCTGGTTCCACCATTACTCCCTGTCACAAATCCCACTGGATATGTCAGGGATCCCACCAATATGTCACGGATCACGGGGAAGATACCTTTATCATCCCCACCACTCACACTAATTTGTCATGAACCGGGGTTGTTTGATTGCCCCTGGTTCTTTCTGAAGGGGATTTATCTACTGTATATCCCACTTCCCAGTTCCGGTTTGGAACTTGCAGCTCTCTGGTGCCCCCCTTACCCTCAGGTCAGTCAGGGTACTGCACCAAGGATAATTAGTCACCAGAAAGGCTGCCTGCTATGTACTGGCAATTGGGCACGCTGCAGTGAGGGCGATATAACTACTCCCACTCAGGCGGGAACAATAATTATCAACGCCGCCGGTCATTGCAAAGACTCCCAAGTGCACAGGACAAATTCTGCTGCCACGAGCTCCGATTCTCTTAATTATTAATGGGTCTGGAGCCAACCCACATCAGTAGCGTAATTCACCTCAGATTATGTGACAGTCCGTTATAGAACAAGGAGAGACAAGCTAGTAATTTTATATTTTAGTCCACAAAAAGGTAGGCAGCGTTTACAGAGGTGTAAGAAGATATTTTAAAGGAGACAAATCATATGTACAATACAATTACAAATAAAAAAAAGGATTAAAATTGAAAAGAACACTTACAGGTCGCTATGTTATTTCATCATCATGGCTGGCCGTGTGCTGAGGAGGAGGGTCTACATCTAGATGCATCACACATCTGTATAGCAGCCAGACCCCGGACAAAAGACACATGAAGTCTGCTTGCTTCACTACTTATTTCCTAGCCTAAAACCCAGGCACTCCCCCTGTGGTGACTTCACTTAGAGGCTGAAAATCTCCCCTTTTACTTAGTGTTATGGCAACCAGTTTTCTACCTAGCTCCCTGTATGAATCTCGTATATGAAATACACCAGGATCACGAGGTGCACCATGTTGGGGTGATTCTTTTAAGTGTAAATACGGCATTGTTACATGACCCGCTTATGGAGAAACCAGCACTTTGCACTCGTTGGGTTTAGCTTCTAGCTATTTCAGGGAGTTATAGATCCCTCGATGGACATCTGGAATATATAATTCTTATATCTCTAGCCCGGATCGGTGCCCCTATATATCACTTTAATAGACCAAAGAATCTCATGCTTTCTAAACTAGTTTTGGCCAGTACCAGGTGGGAGGGGGAATGAGTAGTGTTCACAGAGTCTGGTATTTGCAGCATAGAGCTATGTAAATTCTTGTGGGAGGGAAACTGAGGGGTTTTGAATTACACACACAGGCAGCAGGCAGAGAAGAGGGGGGTCGGAATGGTACACAGCGTGTGTCTGCCATGGAACCTTTTAGAACTAAACTCACAATATGGCATTTTTACATTATCGTGACACTCCCCAGCAACATGCCTGCTGTCTTGGGGTCATACTTGATTCAGAGCTTTCATTCACCCCAACATCCGATCACTGGCTCGCTCTTGTTATCTGCACCTTAAAAACATTTCTAGAATTCAATCCTTTCTAACTTTCGACTCTGCAAAAACTCTCACTGTTGCTCTTATTCATTCTCATCTGGACTATTGTAACTCTCTACTAATTGGCTCCCTCTTACTAAACTCTCCCCTCTCCAATCTCTCTTGAATGCTGCTGCCAGGATCATATTCCTCACCAATCGTTACACCGATATCTGTACCTTGTGCCAGTCATTATACTGGTTACCCATCCACTCCAGAATCCAGTAAAAACTTATTACCCTCACTCACAAAGCACTCCATGGCTCAGCACCACCCTACATCTCCTCCCTGATCTGACTTTTCACATGCTGCGCCAATTCTTTGGAATGCACTACCCAGATACATATGATTAATCTCCACAGTTTTAAGCGTGCCCTAAACATGCACTTGTTCAGACTGGCCTACCATCTGAACACATTAACCTAACTATCCCTATGTTGCCCATTCAAAATTTTTACCATTACCAGATTTCTTGCATCATGTTCTCACATGCTTTATGCATTTAATAGCCCTCTGTGTCTCTACTGTTTCATACTTAGGCTGACAACCGGTTCATGCAGCTTTACATGAACACCTGATTCTTACACTTTGGCTGGTCCGAACAGCGAAAGCAATTGGTACCATCCACCTTTTGTGTATCCCCTTTTCCTCATAGATTGTAAGCTCGCGAGCAGGTCACTCATTCCTCTTAGTGTCTGTTTCGATCTATGTGTTTGTTGTCATGCTGTAATGTCTATTGTATATACAAGTCCCCTCTAAAATGTTAAGTGCTGTGGAATTTGTTGGCACTATAGAAATAAAATTATTATTATATTATGTGTAAGTGTCTCAAGTATGTGTGCAAACTGTTACCATACGTACTGGAGACACTGATATGTGAAGAGGACCATAGAATAGGAGTGCATGACATTTTGTGGACCATGGGCCACATTTTCATACTGAACCAATTTAAATGGGTTCTTACATGAATATATCACCAGAACCACCAGCAGTACATTAATAATACACCACCAGAAGTTTTGAGTATTTGAGGATGATTTGAAGAGTTCCTGCTCAAAAAATTAAGTGTGAACAAAAACTAAGTTACACAGCGTTTTTTGAGCAGACATTTAGCAGAATTTCACCAAATTCTTCTACAAATACTTATAATAATTAATAACTTTTGAGGTTTTTTTTTAAGTTTTAGCATAGCCATTATGTTATTTATTTTACTCACTTACAGTAGTGTTCAAAAATAGAGATAAGCGAATATTTCAATGTTCGGTTCAGATTACGTTCGCCGAATTTGCAATATTCGCCAATTAATTCAAATATCAGTTTTCTAGACTAACATTGTCAGAAAAATTTAAGGATAGTAACATGGATAGTTAAGTCCAAGGATGTGGAGGCCTGACGGTCTCGGAGGCCTACTGCTACAGGCAACACGCATGAAGGAGACCCAACCATGACTGTTCACATTTCCAAAAATTATTGGCAGACACCACTCAGCTGTGTGCCTCTATGTTCATGCCAACTGGGATTTAACACCTCCTCCTCATCATCCTCTGTGTTATCACATTCCTTGCCATTGAAATCACCCTCCTCCTCTTCTTGCCCTGACAGCACAGTACAGTCCATGTTAGCCTCAGATATTTGAGTCTCATCAGGATTCCCCGCCCCCCCGGGGTTAAAATCTGATGACGAGGGTCAGGATGCTGTTTGCACCATACATCTTCCTGCTCCAAGCTAAAGATATTTTAGGCATCGGTGCAGATTTCCTCCTCTTGACTCTGCGAAGCTTTTGCGTACACTTCTGATGAACATGACATAGAATGTGTGAACAGTAGTGTTGAGCGATACCTTCCAATATTGAAAAGTATCGGTCTCGGATTGGATCGGCTGATATTCAAAAAATATCGGATATCGCCGATACCGATACCCGATACCAATGCAAGTCAATGGGATCAAAATATCGGAATTAAAATAAACCCTTTCTTTCCTTGTAGGTTCATTCTACATGAAGGTAAACAACTAAGAATAATGTAGGATATATTGGGGGACGTGGAGGAGACATTAAAGGCATAGAGGTTTAGCCCAATCAAATGGAATAGCAGGAATTATTTTTTTTTTAAGGGGTACGGAGTTACAAAGATTTTGACTATGTTAAGATTTTTTATATTTTGTCAGATATTGATGTTTCACTAATTCCATGCGCTTCATCTTCTTTTTTAATTGTCTGACACTTTCTTCTTCATCATCCTCAGCAGCAGCATCTTTTACATCAACTTCTTCTTCACCTTATTCATCTTCTTCTTCACCTTCTTCCTATTAATCTTTTTTGTTACATTCTTCATATTCCTTTTATTAAACTATTATTCTTCTTCATATTCTACTTCTTCATCATATTCTTATTTGTGACAGGCATTCCTGTAGTTGTTATCTATAAAAGTTTGAAGATTACACCTTCCACAAAAGAGTTACAACTGGATTTGTCCGTGTTCAGTTTGGCCTGCAGCAGCAAGCTTTTTCCAGGGGCACCATGAGGAGGAACGGACTCACCCCCATACACTGCTTAGTCTCCTTCTGCTTATAATTTAGATAATATCTTTTGCTCTGATTTTTAGTCTTATGTTTAATGTTCTTCTGCTCTTTTTTCTGCAGCTTTCTGTTCTTCTGCTTCTCAGTCTTCAGGGTCGTCGTCTCCAGGGTCGTCATCTCTAGGGTCGTCGTCTTCGGGGTGGTCTTCAGGGTCGTTGTCTTCGGGGTCGTCATCTCAGGGGTCGTCATCTCTGGGGTCGTCGTTGTCTTAGGGGTGGTCTTCAGGGTCATTGTCTTTAGGGTCTTGAACTTGGAAATGTAGCAGAAGGTACAAGAAGGCTGAGGAAATGCCGAGAACCAGCTGACGGTACTGGAACCCGGATGGCTACCCGAAGGTCCAAGAGCCAATGGAACTACCGAGGACCAGCTGACGGTACTGGAACCCGGTTACTAAGCAGGAGGTACCCGTGCCAGAAACCATTACCAAGGACCACCTGACGTTGGTGGAGCTCGGATACCCAGAAGGAGGCACTTAAGCCAAAGGCTCTGCCCGGAACCAGCTGACGGTACTGGAACCAGGATGGGGAGCAGAAGGTACAAGAGCCAAAGACACTGCCGAGAACCAGCTGACGGTACTGGAACCCGGATGGGTAGCCGAAGGTACAAGAGCCAATGGAACTACCGAGGACCAGCTGATGTTACTGGAACACGGTTACTAAGCAGGAGGTACCCGTGCCAGAAAGCACTACCAAGGACCACCTGATGTTGGTGGATCTTGGATACCCAGAAGGAGGCACCTAAGCCAAAGGCTCTGCCTGGAACCAGCTGACGGTACTGGAACCAGGGGGACCTATTCAAGATTGTCTTCCTAAGAACCAGGTAATGGTGGTGGAACTCAGATAGACAGCAGAAGGTCCACAGTTAAAACAAAAGTTGCTAGGCCGCGAGCCGGCTGTAGTTACCGAAAATCCACAGTCCTACAGGGGAAGCTTGTCCTATTGGCACTACAGAAACAGCCTTGATTGCCAGTTCCCGGAGCCCACATAGGAAGCACCTAAACTGCAGGCACCATAGAGTCGGCTAACTCGACCGCAACATGACAGGACATTGTATTGGAGGCAAAGTGACCTTGACACTAACCGGAAACAGCTGGCGTGCTGGAACCGGGCTGGGCAGGAGGGAGTACCCATGCCAAAGACACTTCTGAGCAGCAACTGGCGGTGTTGGAGCCCAGGGAATAAAGGAGAAGCAGAGTGTAGGCTGAGGCCTAATTGGAGCAAGTTGAAAGGGAACCTTTAATCCCCCCAGGCGTTAGCAACTAGAAGAGCCACCTTGTGCAGCAGTAATGCTGCACAAGGAAAAGGTGGCTCTTTTAATTATGCTCCTTGCACACGCTGAACGAAACACTTAGAAAATTAGGCCCCTCAAACCGTGAAACATCCCGGGGGCGGGACTTTCCTTCTTAATGAGACGCAGCACAGCTGTCATTCATACGCCCTTGGCGCCAGGCACAGCCTTCTGAGCATTGTATGTTTGTGTACCGGAGTCTGCGCTGTTATGTTATCCCTTGGCCATGCGCAGTTAGCGCTGCCCATCTTCTGACATCATTTGATGTCAGCCTGACTGCGCCTGTGCGGTCGCGCTGCCCGAGATCAGGCCCCACAGTGTCTTCTGATTTACTCACACTGCGTGGCTGTGATTCATGGCCTTGCACAGTGCATATCTTAGCCTCTCTAACTCATCTCCTTCCGCCTTCTTCAGACTGTGCGGCGTCAGCTGATCCCTAATCACATGCCATGGCCATGACGCCGCACGGTCTGAAGAAGGAGGAAGGAGATGAGTGAGAGGAGAAGATATGCACTGCGCATGCCCATGAATCCCAGCCCCGCAATGTGAATAAATAAGACACTACGGGGCGTGATCTCGGGCAGGGCGGCCGCACAGGCGCAGCCAGCCTGACACCAAATGATGTCAGAAGATGGGCAGCGCTAACTGCACATGGGCAAGGGATAACATAACAGCGCAGGCTCCGGGACAGATTCAAACAACGCTGAGGAGGCGGCGTACGGCACCAAGGGGGTAGGAATGATGGCTGTGTTGCATCTCATTACGAAGGAAAGTCCCACCTCCGGGACGGTTTAACGGTATAAGGGGACACATTTTATAAGTGTTAAGTTCAGCGGGTGCAAGGAGCATAACTTAAAGAGCCACCTTGTCCAAATCCAACATTAGTGCTGCACAAGGTGGCTCTTCTAGTTACAAACACCTGAGGGGGGACAGGTTACAATTTCTGTTGTTGTGTCAGCTTGGAGGTCGCAGGACACATTGCCGGATACACAGCTGGGGATCAGCTGACGTTACTGAAACCCAATAACACGGCAGCAAGTCTTGACTGTGCAAACCGCACTTCCGGACAGCAACTGGCGGTGTTGGAGCCCAGGGACAGCAGGAGGAGCTGACTTGAGTGATTGCCGCACACACAGCAGGGAAGCAGCTGGCGTTACTGAACCCCACTAACACAGGAGCTAGTGTTTTTCTCTGTGCAGACAGCACTTCCGAGCAGCAACTGGCGGTGTTGAAGCCCAGGGATTACAGAAAAGAGTGTAGGCCGAAGCCTGCACTCGAGGCAGTTTAATATCTGTTGTAGTGTCAGTGTGGCGGTCGCAGGACACATTGCCAGATACACAGCTGGGGATCAGCTGATGTTACTGAAACCCAATAACACGGCAGCAAGTGTTGACTGCAAACAGCACATCTGAGCAGCAACTGGCGGTGTTGGAGCCCAGGGACAGCAGGAGGAGCAGACTTGAGTGATTGCCGCGCACACAGCAGGGGAGCAGCTGGCGTTACTGAACACCAATAACACTGGAGCAGGTGTTGACTGCAGGCAGCACTTCCGAGCAGCAACTGGTGGTGTTTGAGCCCAGGGACAGCAGGAGGAGCAGACTTGAGTGATTGCCACACACACAGCAGGGGAGCAGCTGGCGTTACTGAACCCCAATAACACTGGAGCAGGTGTTGACTGTGCGGACAGCACTTCCGAGCAGCAACTGGCGGTGTTGGAGCCCAGGGACAGCAGGAGGAGCAGAGTGTAGGTCGAGGCCTGCACTCGAGGCAGCTTAATATCTGTTGTAGTGTCAGCGTGGCGGTCGCAGGACACATTGCCGGATGCACGGCTGGGAATCAGCTGACGTTACTGAAACCCAAGAACAGTGGGTCATGTGTTGACTGTGCAGACAGCACTTCTGAGCAGCAACTGGCGGTGTTGGAGCCCAGGGATTGCAGTTGAGATGGTAGAAACATGAACACAACAGGAGTCCTGGATACTGTAGCCAACCAATTATTTAATCTGGAAGAGGAGTGGCAAATTCCTGCGAGATCCAGGCCTTCTTCATTTTCAGAAAAGTAAGCCGTTCAATGTTATCAGAGGATAGTCGCATGCGACGGTCTGTTAGTACATCACCTGCGGCACTAAAGACGCGTTCCGATAATACACTAGCAACAGGGCAAGCCAGCACCTCCAATGCATACTGGCTAAGCTCTGGCCATGTATCCAGCTTAGAGACCCAAAACTTGAAGGGGGAAGAGCCATCTGGGAGTACACTGAGAGGGCAAGACATGTAGTCTGTCACCATCTGACAGAAACGTTGCCTCCTGCTGCCTTGAGCCATCTGTGATGGTGTAGACATTTGTGGCGGGCACACAAAACTGTGCCACAGTTGGGCCATACTGGTCTTGCCTTGTGCTGAGGCGCTGCTTCTGCTCTCTCTTTGTGCAGAGCTTTCTCCACTGCCTCGACGCACTGAGCTGCTTTGTAAAGCACTAGCAGCACTGCTCCCAGTTGGACTGGAGAAGATGATGGAATTCACCAGTGTGTCTTGGTACTCCCGCATTTTACGCTCCCGGTTCAACGGTGTTATGAGGCTTTGTAATTTGTCCCGGTAGCGAGGATCTAGGAGGGTGTACACCCAATAATCAGCTGTGTTGAGAATGTGGACGATGCGCCGGTCGTTTCTCAGGCACTGCAGCATGAAATCAGAAATCAACCATGTGCTGCAGACTGCCAACTGGCCATGAAACGCTGTCCCCTGCTTGAGGCGTGATCTCTGCCTGCTCACCATCACCCCACCCTCGCTCTACACACTGACTACTGGAGAATTATGTAACTTCCTCCTCTGGACGGATGTCTTCCTCCTCCAGTGACTCCTCCTCATCCTCCTCAAAAAGTGTCCCCTACCTAGGCCTTTGTGAGGAACCACGTTGCGCTGACTGTCCAGAAGCAGATGGAATTGGTGACTCCTCATCCTCCACCTCTTCCACAACATCATCCCTTAGCGCTTGCAGTGTTCTTTCAAGCAGGCAGATAAGGGGGACAGTCATGCTGACTAGTGCATCATCTGCACTCGCCATCCGCGTGGAATCATCGAAGACACGCAAAACCTGGCTGACGTCCTTCATAGTGGCCCACTCAGTGGTTGTGAAGTGGTTGTGCGACTTCTTTGCACCTGATGCAGCTGGTACTCCATTACTGCTGGCTGCTGCTCACACAACCGCTCCAACATATGTAACGTGGAATTCCACCTGGTGGGTAGGTCACATATGATACGATGTTCCAGAAGGCGGAATCGACGCTGGAGAGCTGCAATGCGCGATCTTGCCATGCTGGAACGCCGCAAGTGAGCACACTCTAGGCAGACCTTGTGTAGCAGTGCATCAAGATCCGGATAGTCCCTCAAAAAACTCTGCACGACCAAGTTGAGTACATGTGCCAGACATGGGATGTGAGTGAGTTTGCCTAGGGCCAGAGCTGCCACCAGATTTCGGCCATTGTCACACACTACCATGTCTGGCTGGAGATTCGCTGGCACAAACCACACGTCGCTCTCCTGCTTAATGCCATTCCAAAGCTCCTGCGCTGTGTGGCTTCGAATCCCCAAAGAAATTAATTTCAATAATTTCAATACGGCCTGTTGACATTTGGACACGGCTGTGCTCATATCGGTCGTAACAGGTAAGCGTTCACGGGTCCATGTGGAGGTGGAATGTGACGGCTCCTGCAGCGCTGATTCTGAGGAACTGGAGTATGAGGAGGAGTCAATGTGTACAGACTGGATTCCTGCAATCTTTGGAGTTGGCAGAACATGTACAGCACCACTCTCACGATCTGTACCCGGCTCCACAACATTTACCCAATGGGCAGTGAGGGAAAGGTATCGTCCCTGTCCATGGTGACTGGTTCAAGCATCGGTTGTGAGGTGGACCTTGCTACTGATGGCGTTTAGTAGCGCATGTTTAATGTTTCCCTCCACATGCTTTTGCAGGGCAGGGATGGCTTGCCTGCTGAAATAAAAGCGGCTGGGCACGTTGTATTGTGGGACTGCCAATGCCATCAAGTTACGGAAGGTGTCAGTCTCCACCAGCCTGAATGACAGCATTTCAAGGGACAGCAGTTTTGCAATGCCAGCATTCAGAGCCTGTGCTCGGGGGGATTTGCCAAGAATGGCCACCTTTTCTCCCATGCCTGTGCTACCGATGGCTGCAGACTGGGCTGGGAGTGAGAGGATGACTGGGAACGTGGTGCTGTGGGTGGAATTACACTGTGTGTCTGGACAACACTGCCAGAGGTTCTTCCATGGCGATCCTGTGAGGAAGCTGAACCAGCTGTGTGTGAGCTGGAGGAAGAGGCAACAACACGAGCTGAAGAGGTGGAAGGTGCCGCTGTAGGTTGGCCTAGGTTTTCAGTGTGGTTTTGTAACTCCACTGCGTGCTTGGTCCGCACATGTTTCCACATATTTGTGGTATTGAGGTTGCTGACACTTTTCCCTCTTTTGACTTTCTGATGACACAGTTGCAGATGACATTTGCTTTGTCAAATGCAAGGTGTGTCAAAAAAGTACCAGGCAATGCAAGTCTGGGGAGCGCCCGTTTTCGCTTTTGGAAGAGGCATGCTCCTAACGGGTGCCGAAGTGGAGGCTACAGGCACCGCAGTCTTCCCCCTCCCTCTCCCTCTTTGGGCTGTTTGGGGAATCTCTTCCTCAGAGCTGCTCCCTCCACCTTCCTGTACCTCATGCCATGATGGGTCAAGGACCTCATCATCGACACACTACCCTCTTCCACCAGCTGCTTCTCCTGGGTAGTCTCGGCAGCACAGTACACATCGGAAAGTGGCACCTGAGTCTCATCATCAGATGTGTACTGAGGTGTGCTGACCAGAGGCACTGGCCCACCCGTCTCTTCAGAGTCAGAGAGAAAAAGCTGTTGGGCATCACTGCATACAGCCTCTTCTTCCATTTCTTTAATGCTGCTTGGTTGGCCCCCTCTTTCCAAGACAAGAGATTCAGAGAACATAAGTAGAGATGGCTCCTGTCCTGGGCTCTCTGACTGCCTGGGCAATTTGGCAGGTGGTGAAGAGACAGATGGGTGCTCTCCAGTGCTCTGTGCCTGAGAGGATGTGGCACTAATTGAAGTCGATGCATTAGTTCCCATCCATCCGACAACGGCTTCAACTTGTTCGTCCCGCAGCAGCGGGGCACGGCGAGCTCCGACAAAGCTACGCATGAAGGACTGTTCCCTGCTAAAACTGGGGGATGATGACGAGTCACCAGTGCCCGCTGCAGGCACAGAATCCCCACATCCTCTCCCTGCTCCACCTCCACGCCCATGCCCATGTGCCTTACTCCCTACCTTCTTCATCTTTGTAGACTGATAAAGATAGGCAGAAAAGTATTAAGGGCCTAGGGCTCATTTCCACATGCGAGGCACACTGTTATGGACCTGGTGGTTAGGAGCACCCGGAATGACCTGATGGTTAAACTAGAAATCTGGGACAAGCTCTGGGGAAGTGGGAACTCTACTGACCGCAAACCCTAATCCTATCACACACACTAGAAATAGCCGTGGAGCGTTCCTAACTCTCCCTAGACGCCTCTTCACAGCCTAAGAGCTAACTACCCCTAAAGATAGAAATAGAAGCCTTACCTTGCCTCAGAGAAATTCCCCAAAGGAAAAGGCAGCCCCCCACAAATATTGACTGTGAGTTAAGAGGAAAGTCACAAACACAGGAATGAAACAGGTTTTAGCAAAGGAGGCCCAATATTCACTAAATAGTCAGAGGATAGAAAAGGGAACTATGTGGTCAGTACAAAAACTACAAAAAATCCACGCAGAGTATGCAAAAAGACCTCCACACCGACTCACGGTGTGGAGGTGCAACTCTGCACCCCCAGAGCTTCCAGCTAGCAAGGAAATATCATGATAGCAAGCTGGACTAAAACTTAGCATGTACTGAGAAATATATTCAGAAAGCAATGAACAACAAATTAACTAGCAGGGACTTAGCTTCTGCTGGAGTAGACAGGTCATCAGAGAAATCCAAGAGAGATCTGAACCAGTACTGAGACATTGACAGCTGGCATGAAGTAACGATCTGAGTGGAGTTAAATAGGGAAGCCAGCAGAGCAATAAACGAGGGCAGCTGGGAAAGCCAACCTCAAGGACCAGCAGTTCCACTCAAAGCCACCAGAGGGTGTCCAAGGACAGAACTCACCAAAGTACCATTCATGACCACAGGAGGGAGCCCGAGAACGGAATTCACAACAGCACACGTCCGTGTCTTGCATGTGGAAACCAAGCTGTGGAGCCGGCACTCCAGAGCGGAGCGTGCGGCCGCATAGGAACACATGGAGCTGCACAGCTCCGCTCCTGAGTGCCGGCGCCAGAGCTTGGTTTCCACATGCGAGACACGGACGTGTTTCTCGCATGTGGAAATGAGCCCTTAGTGTGCGTATTCCTGAACAGCTGCTAACAGGTATAAGGAACACTAATTTTATCAAGTGTGGCCTAGACTTTAATATGAGCTAATGTGGCCTACACAACTCTAAAGTGGAGTGTTTGGTGAACTTTATTAACTGTTTGTTTTTTCCGCAGAACAGACTACAGAGTGAGCTGCACTCACACAGAGACCGTGCAGACAGCCGTTAATGGCACTGCAAGGCCAAAAAAAGCTCCTCTATGTAATCCTATATAGTGTTTTTCCACAATCTACAGGATATGGATGGAAAGCCACTAATAGTATAAATTTTAAAAAATGTGCAGCATGCTGCACTATTTGAAAAATGGACAATGGAATGGTATAAGGCAGTAACGCACCCTGAGCTGACTACAACCAGCGGTGGCTGCAGACCAGACTACAGAGTGAGCTGCACTCACACGGAGACCGTGCAGACAGCCGTAAATGGCCCTGCAAGGCAAAAAAAAGGTTCTCACACAGCGGTTGCTATATTAGCCTGTTCATTCCTGTTCATTTCCTGTTCATTCCCCACCTATCAGGCACAGGGAATATAATATACACCTGTTTATATGGATATGTGTTCATTCCCCTATTCTCTACATATATTCCATGTTCATTCCCCACCTCTCAGGCACAGGGAATATAATATACACATGTTTATATGGGATATGTGTTCATTCCACTATTCTCTACATATATTTCATGTTCATTCCCCACCTATCAGGCTCAGGGAATTTAGTATACACCTGTTTACATTGGGATATGTGTTCATTCTCCTATTATCTACATAGATTTCATCTTCATTCCCCACCTATTAGGCACAGGGAATATAGTATATACCTGTTTATATGGGGTATGTGTTCATTCCTCTATTATCTACATATATTTCATGTTCATTCCCCACCTATCAGGCTCAGGGAATATAATATACACCTGTTTATATGGGATATGTGTTCATTCCTCTATTATCTACATATATTTCATGTTCATTCCCCACCTATCAGGCTCAGGGAATATAATATATACCTGTTTATATGGGATATGTGTTCATTCCTCTATTCTCTACATATATTTCATCTTCATTCCCCACCTATCAGGCACAGGGAATATAATATACACCTGTTTATATGAGATATGTGTTCATTCCCCTATTCTCTACATATATTTCATGTTCATTCCCCACCTATCAGGCACAGGGAATATAATATACACCTGTTTATATGGAATATGTGTTCATTCCTCTATTCTGTACATATATTTCATGTTCATTCCCCACCTATCAGGCTCAGGGAATATAATATATACCTGTTTATATGAGATATGTTTTCATTCCTCTATTCTCTACAAATATTTCATGTTCATTCCCCACCTATCAGGCTCAGGGAATATAATATACACCTGTTTATATGGGATATGTGTTCACTCTCCTATTCTCTACATATATTTCATGTTCATTCCCCACCTATCAGGCACAGGGAATATAATATACACCTGTTTATATGGGATATGTATTCATTCCTCTATTCTCTTCATATATTTCATGTTCATTCCCCACCTATCAGGCTCAGGGAATATAATATACACCTGTTTATATGGGATATGTGTTCACTCTCCTATTCTCTACATATATTTCATGTTCATTCCCCACCTATCAGGCACAGGGAATATAATATACACCTGTTTATATGGGATATGTATTCATTCCTCTATTCTATTCATATATTTCATGTTCATTCCCCACCTATCAGGCTCAGGGAATATAATATACTCCTGTTTATATGGGATATGTGTTCATTCCTCTATTCTCTACATATATTTCATCTTCATTCCCCACCTATCAGGCTCAGGGAATATAGTATACACCTGTTTATATGGGACATGTGTTCATTCCTCTATTCTCTACATATATTTTATGTTCATTCCCCACCTATCAGGCTCAGGGAATATAATATACCTGTTTATATGGGGTATGTGTTCATTCTCCTATTCTCTACATATATTTCATGTTCATTCCCCACCTATCAGGCTCAGGGAATATAATATACACCTGTTTATATGGGATATGTGTTAATTCTCTTATTCTCTACATATATTTCATGTTCATTCCCCACCTATCAGGCTCAGGGAATATAATATACTCTTGTTTATATGGGATATGTGTTCATTCCTCTATTCTCTCTATATATTTCATGTTCATTCCCCACCTATCAGGCTCAGGGAATATAATATACTCCTGTTTATATGGGATATGTGTTCATTCCTCTATTCTCTACATATATTTCATCTTCATTCCCCACCTATCAGGCTCAGGGAATATAGTATACACCTGTTTATATGGGACATGTGTTCATTCCTCTATTCTCTACATATATTTTATGTTCATTCCCCACCTATCAGACTCAGGGAATATAATATACCTGTTTATATGGGGTATGTGTTCATTCTCCTATTCTCTACATATATTTCATGTTCATTCCCCACCTATCAGGCTCAGGGAATATAATATACACCTGTTTATATGGGATATGTGTTAATTCTCTTATTCTCTACATATATTTCATGTTCATTCCCCACCTATCAGGCTCAGGGAATATAATATACTCCTGTTTATATGGGATATGTGTTCATTCCTCTATTCTCTCTATATATTTCATGTTCATTCCCCACCTATCAGGCTCAGGGAATATAATATACACCTGTTTATATGGGATATGTGATCATTCCTCTATTATCTACATATGTTTCAGGTTCATTCCCCACCTACCAGGCACAGGGAATATAATATACACCTGTTTATATGGGATATGTGTTCATTCCTCTATTCTTTACATATATTTCATGTTCATTCCCCACCTATCAGGCTCAGGGAATATAATATATACCTGTTTATATGGGATATGTGTTAATTCCTCTATTCTCTACATATATTTCATCTTCATTCCCCACCTGTCAGGCACAGGGAATATAATATACACCTGTTTATATGGAATATGTGTTCATTCCTCTATTCTCTGTTATGGTTCTCAATGGCAAGAGAACATAGCCCAGCATACATAGGAACTAGCTCTTGGAAGGATGGAAACTTAAACTGACCATGAACTAAACCTGCCGCACAACTAACAGTAGCCGGGTAGCGTAGCCTGCGTTTTATCCCTAGACGCCCAGCGCCGGCCGGAGGACTAACTAATCCTGGCAGAGGAAAATATAGTCCTGGCTCACCTCTAGAGAAATTTCCCCGAAAGGCAGACAGAGGCCCCCACATATATTGGCGGTGATTTAAGATGAAAAATGACAAACGTAGTATGAAAATAGGTTTAGCAAAATCGAGGTCCGCTTACTAGATAGCAGGAAGACAGAAAGGGTACTTTCATGGTCAGCTGAAAACCCTATCAATACACCATCCTGAAATTACTTTAAGACTCTAGTATTAACTCATAACATCAGAGTGGCAATTTCAGATCACAAGAGCTTTCCAGACACAGAAACGAAACTGCAGCTGTGAACTGGAACAAAATGCAAAAAACAAACAAGGACAAAAGTCCGACTTAGCTGGAAGTTGTCTGGTAGCAGGAACATGCACAGAAAGGCTTCTGATTACAATGTTGACCGGCATGGAAGTGACAGAGGAGCAAGGTTAAATAGCGACTCCCACATCCTGATGGGAACAGGTGAACAGAGGGGATGATGTACACAAGTTCAATTCCACCAGTGGCCACCGGGGGAGCCCAAAATCCAATTTCACAACAGTACCCCCCCCTCAAGGAGGGGGCACCGAACCTTCACCAAAACCACCAGGGCGATCAGGATGAGCCCTATGAAAGGCACGGACCAGATCGGAGGCATGAACATCAGAGGCAGTCACCCAAGAATTATCCTCCTGACCGTATCCCTTCCATTTGACCAGATACTGGAGTTTCCGTCTGGAAACACGGGAGTCCAAGATTTTTTCCACAACGTACTCCAACTCGCCCTCAACCAACACCGGAGCAGGAGGCTCAACGGAAGGCACAACCGGTACCTCATACCTGCGCAACAATGACCGATGAAAAACATTATGAATAGAAAAAGATGCAGGGAGGTCCAAACGGAAGGACACAGGGTTAAGAATCTCCAATATCTTGTACGGGCCGATGAACCGAGGCTTAAACTTAGGAGAAGAAACCCTCATAGGGACAAAACGAGAAGACAACCACACCAAGTCCCCGACACAAAGCCGAGGACCAACCCGACGCCGGCGGTTGGCAAAAAGCTGAGTCTTCTCCTGGGACAACTTCAAATTGTCCACCACCTGCCCCCAAATCTGATGCAACCTCTCCACCACAGCATCCACTCCAGGACAATCCGAAGATTCCACCTGACCGGAGGAAAATCGAGGATGAAACCCCGAATTACAGAAAAAAGGAGACACCAAGGTGGCAGAGCTGGCCCGATTATTGAGGGCAAACTCCGCTAAAGGCAAAAAAGCAACCCAATCATCCTGATCTGCAGACACAAAACACCTCAAATATGTCTCCAAAGTCTGATTCGTCCGCTCGGTCTGGCCATTATTCTGAGGATGGAAAGCAGACGAGAAAGACAAATCTATGCCCATCCTAGCACAGAATGCCCGCCAAAATCTAGACACGAATTGGGTTCCTCTGTCAGAAACGATATTCTCCGGAATACCATGCAAACGAACCACATTTTGAAAAAACAGAGGAACCAACTCGGAAGAAGAAGGCAACTTAGGCAGGGGAACCAAATGGACCATCTTAGAGAAACGGTCACACACCACCCAGATGACAGACATCTTCTGAGAAACAGGAAGATCCGAAATAAAATCCATCGAGATGTGCGTCCAAGGCCTCTTCGGGATAGGCAAGGGCAACAACAATCCACTAGCCCGAGAACAACAAGGCTTGGCCCGAGCACAAACGTCACAAGACTGCACAAAGCCTCGTACATCTCGTGACAGGGAAGGCCACCAGAAGGACCTTGCCACCAAATCCCTGGTACCAAAGATTCCAGGATGACCTGCCAACGCAGAAGAATGAACCTCAGAAATGACTTTACTGGTCCAATCATCAGGAACAAACAGTCTACCAGGTGGGCAACGATCAGGTCTATCCGCCTGAAAATCCTGCAAGGCCCGCCGCAGGTCTGGAGAAATGGCAGACAATATCACTCCATCCTTAAGGATACCTGTAGGTTCAGAATTACCAGGGGAGTCAGGCTCAAAACTCCTAGAAAGGGCATCAGCCTTAACATTCTTAGAACCCGGTAGGTATGACACCACAAAATTAAACCGAGAGAAAAACAACGACCAGCGCGCCTGTCTAGGATTCAGGCGTCTGGCGGACTCAAGATAAATTAAATTTTTGTGGTCGGTCAATACCACCACCTGATGTCTAGCCCCCTCAAGCCAATGACGCCACTCCTCAAAAGCCCACTTCATGGCCAAAAGCTCCCGATTCCCAATATCATAATTCCGCTCGGCGGGCGAAAATTTACGAGAAAAAAAAGCACAAGGTTTCATCACGGAGCAGTCGGAACTTCTTTGCGACAAAACCGCCCCAGCTCCGATTTCAGAAGCGTCGACCTCAACCTGAAAAGGAAGAGCAACATCAGACTGACGCAACACAGGGGCGGAAGAAAAGCGGCGCTTAAGCTCCCGAAAGGCCTCCACAGCAGCAGGGGACCAATCAGCAACATCAGCACCCTTCTTAGTCAAATCAGTCAATGGTTTAACAACATCAGAAAAACCAGCAATAAATCGACGATAAAAGTTAGCAAAGCCCAAAAATTTCTGAAGACTCTTAAGAGAAGAGGGTTGCGTCCAATCACAAATAGCCCGAACCTTGACAGGATCCATCTCGATGGAAGAGGGGGAAAAAATGTATCCCAAGAAGGAAATCTTTTGAACCCCAAAAACGCACTTAGAACCCTTCACACACAAGGAATTAGACCGCAAAACCTGAAAAACCCTCCTGACCTGCTGGACATGAGAGTCCCAGTCATCCGAAAAAATCAGAATATCATCCAGATACACGATCATAAATTTATCCAAATAATCACGGAAAATGTCATGCGTAAAGGACTGGAAGACTGAAGGGGCATTTGAAAGGCCAAAAGGCATCACCAAATACTCAAAGTGGCCCTCGGGCGTATTAAATGCGGTTTTCCACTCATCCCCCTGCTTAATTCGCACCAAATTATACGCCCCACGGAGATCTATCTTAGAGAACCACTTGGCCCCCTTTATGCGAGCAAACAAATCAGTCAGCAGTGGCAACGGATATTGATATTTAACCGTGATTTTATTCAAAAGCCGATAATCAATACACGGCCTCAAAGAGCCATCTTTCTTAGACACAAAGAAAAAACCGGCTCCTAAGGGAGATGACGAAGGACGAATATGTCCCTTTTCCAAGGACTCCTTTATATATTCTCGCATAGCAGCATGTTCAGGCACAGACAGATTAAATAAACGACCCTTAGGGTATTTACTACCCGGAATCAAATCTATGGCACAATCGCACTCCCGGTGCGGAGGTAATGAACCAAGCTTAGGTTCTTCAAAAACGTCACGATAGTCAGACAAGAATTCAGGAATCTCAGAGGGAATAGATGACGAAATGGAAACCAAAGGTACGTCCCCATGCATCCCCTTACATCCCCAGCTTAACACAGACATAGCGTTCCAGTCGAGGACTGGGTTATGAGATTGCAGCCATGGCAATCCAAGCACCAACACATCATGTAGATTATACAGCACAAGAAAGCGAATAATCTCCTGATGATCCGGATTAATTCGCATAGTTACTTGTGTCCAGTATTGTGGTTTATTACTAGCCAATGGGGTGGAGTCAATCCCCTTCAGAGGTATAGGAGTTTCAAGAGGCTCTAAATCATACCCACAGCGTTTGGCAAAGGACCAATCCATAAGACTCAAAGCGGCGCCAGAGTCGACATAGGCATCCGCGGTAATAGATGATAAAGAACAAATCAGGGTCACAGATAGAATAAACTTAGACTGAAAAGTGCCAATTGAAACTGACTTATCAAGCTTCTTAGTACGCTTAGAGCATGCTGATATAACATGAGTTGAATCACCACAATAAAAGCACAACCCATTTTTTCGTCTAAAATTCTGCCGTTCGCTTCTGGACAGAATTCTATCACATTGCATATTCTCTGGCGTCTTCTCAGTAGACACCGCCAAATGGTGCACAGGTTTGCGCTCCCGCAGACGTCTATCGATCTGGATAGCCATTGTCATGGACTCATTCAGACCCGCAGGCACAGGGAACCCCACCATAACATCCTTAACGGCATCAGAGAGACCCTCTCTGAAATTCGCCGCCAGGGCGCACTCATTCCACTGAGTAAGCACAGACCATTTACGGAATTTTTGGCAGTATATTTCAACTTCATCTTGCCCCTGAGATAGGGACATCAAGGCTTTTTCCGCCTGAAGCTCTAAATGAGGTTCCTCATAAAGCAACCCCAAGGCCAGAAAAAACGCATCCACATTGAGCAACGCAGGATCCCCTGGAGCCAATGCAAAAGCCCAATCTTGAGGGTCGCCCCGGAGCAAGGAAATCACAATCCTGACCTGCTGAGCAGGATCTCCAGCAGAGCGAGATTTCAGGGACAAAAACAACTTGCAATTATTTTTGAAATTTTGAAAGCAAGATCTATTCCCCGAGAAAAATTCAGGCAAAGGAATTCTAGGTTCAGATATAGGAACATGAACAACAAAATCTTCTAAATTTTGAACTTTCGTGGTGAGATTATTCAAACCTGCAGCTAAACTCTGAATATCCATTTTAAACAGGTGAACACAGAGCCATTCCAGGATTAGAAGGAGAGAGAGAGAGGAAGGCTGCAATATAGGCAGACTTGCAAGTGATTCAATTGAAAGCACACTCAGAACTGAAGGAAAAAAAAAAAAAAAAAAAAATTTTTCAGCAGACTTCTTTTTTCTCTCCTTTCTCTGCCAATTAATTTAACCCTTTGTGGGCCGGTCAAACTGTTATGGTTCTCAATGGCAAGAGAACATAGCCCAGCATACATAGGAACTAGCTCTTGGAAGGATGGAAACTTAAACTGACCATGAACTAAACCTGCCGCACAACTAACAGTAGCCGGGTAGCGTAGCCTGCGTTTTATCCCTAGACGCCCAGCGCCGGCTGGAGGACTAACTAATCCTGGCAGAGGAAAATATAGTCCTGGCTCACCTCTAGAGAAATTTCCCCGAAAGGCAGACAGAGGCCCCCACATATATTGGCGGTGATTTAAGATGAAAAATGACAAACGTAGTATGAAAATAGGTTTAGCAAAATCGAGGTCCGCTTACTAGATAGCAGGAAGACAGAAAGGGTACTTTCATGGTCAGCTGAAAACCCTATCAATACACCATCCTGAAATTACTTTAAGACTCTAGTATTAACTCATAACATCAGAGTGGCAATTTCAGATCACAAGAGCTTTCCAGACACAGAAACGAAACTGCAGCTGTGAACTGGAACAAAATGCAAAAAACAAACAAGGACAAAAGTCCGACTTAGCTGGAAGTTGTCTGGTAGCAGGAACATGCACAGAAAGGCTTCTGATTACAATGTTGACCGGCATGGAAGTGACAGAGGAGCAAGGTTAAATAGCGACTCCCACATCCTGATGGGAACAGGTGAACAGAGGGGATGATGCACACAAGTTCAATTCCACCAGTGGCCACCGGGGGAGCCCAAAATCCAATTTCACAACAATTCTCTACATATATTTCATGTTCATTCCCCACCTATCAGGCTCAGGGAATATAATATATACCTGTTTATATGAGATATGTTTTCATTCCTCTATTCTCTACATATATTTCATGTTCATTCCCCACCTATCAGGCTCAGGGAATATAATATACACCTGTTTATATGGGATATGTGTTCACTCTCCTATTCTCTACATATATTTCATGTTCATTCCCCACCTATCAGGCACAGGGAATATAATATACACCTGTTTATATGGGATATGTATTCATTCCTCTATTCTCTTCATATATTTCATGTTCATTCCCCACCTATCAGGCTCAGGGAATATAATATACACCTGTTTATATGGGATATGTGTCCACTCTCCTATTCTCTACATATATTTCATGTTCATTCCCCACCTATCAGGCACAGGGAATATAATATACACCTGTTTATATGGGATATGTATTCATTCCTCTATTCTCTTCATATATTTCATGTTCATTCCCCACCTATCAGGCTCAGGGAATATAATATACTCCTGTTTATATGGGATATGTGTTCATTCCTCTATTCTCTACATATATTTCATCTTCATTCCCCACCTATCAGGCTCAGGGAATATAGTATACACCTGTTTATATGGGACATGTGTTCATTCCTCTATTCTCTACATATATTTTATGTTCATTCCCCACCTATCAGGCTCAGGGAATATAATATACCTGTTTATATGGGGTGTGTGTTCATTCTCCTATTCTCTACATATATTTCATGTTCATTCCCCACCTATCAGGCTCAGGGAATATAATATACACCTGTTTATATGGGATATGTGTTAATTCTCTTATTCTCTACATATATTTCATGTTCATTCCCCACCTATCAGGCTCAGGGAATATAATATACTCCTGTTTATATGGGATATGTGTTCATTCCTCTATTCTCTCTATATATTTCATGTTCATTCCCCACCTATCAGGCTCAGGGAATATAATATACACCTGTTTATATGGGATATGTGATCATTCCTCTATTATCTACATATATTTCAGGTTCATTCCCCACCTATCAGGCACAGGGAATATAATATACACCTGTTTATATGGGATATGTGTTCATTCCTCTATTCTTTACATATATTTCATGTTCATTCCCCAACTATCAGGCTCAAGGAATATAATATACACCTGTTTATATGGGATATGTGTTCATTCCTCTATTATCTACTTATATTTCATGTTCATTCCCCACCTATCAGGCACAGGGAATATAATATACACCTGTTTATATGGGATATGTGTTCATTTCTCTAGTATCTACATATATTTCGTGTTCATTCCCCACCTATCAGGCTCAGGGAATATAATATACACCTGTTTATATGGGATATGTGTTCATTTCTCTAGTATCTACATATATTTCGTGTTCATTCCCCACCTATCAGGCTCAGGGAATATAATATACACCTGTTTATATGGGATATGTATTCATTCCTCTATTCTCTTCATATATTTCATGTTCATTCCCCACCTATCAGGCTCAGGGAATATAATATACACCTGTTTATATGGGATATGTGTTCACTCTCCTATTCTCTACATATATTTCATGTTCATTCCCCACCTATCAGGCACAGGGAATATAATATACACCTGTTTATATGGGATATGTATTCATTCCTCTATTCTCTTCATATATTTCATGTTCATTCCCCACCTATCAGGCTCAGGGAATATAATATACTCCTGTTTATATGGGATATGTGTTCATTCCTCTATTCTCTACATATATTTCATCTTCATTCCCCACCTATCAGGCTCAGGGAATATAGTATACACCTGTTTATATGGGATATGTGTTAATTCCTCTATTCTCTACATATATTTTATGTTCATTCCCCACCTATCAGGCTCAGGGAATATAATATACACCTGTTTATATGGGATATGTGATCATTCCTCTATTATCTACATATATTTCAGGTTCATTCCCCACCTACCAGGCACAGGGAATATAATGTACACCTGTTTATATGGGATATGTGTTCATTCCTCTATTCTCTCTATATATTTCATGTTCATTCCCCACCTATCAGGCTCAGGGAATATAATATACACCTGTTCATATGGGATATGTGATCATTCCTCTATCATCTACATATATTTCAGGTTCATTCCCCACCTACCAGGCACAGGGAATATAATATACACCTGTTTATATGGGATATGTGTTCATTCCTCTATTCTTTACATATATTTCATGTTCATTCCCCACCTATCAGGCTCAGGGAATATAATATATACCTGTTTATATGGGATATGTGTTCATTCCTCTATTCTCTACATATATTTCATCTTCATTCCCCACCTATCAGGCACAGGGAATATAATATACACCTGTTTATATGAGATATGTGTTCATTCCCCTATTCTCTACATATATTTCATGTTCATTCCCCACCTATCAGGCACAGGGAATATAATATACACCTGTTTATATGGAATATGTGTTCATTCCTCTATTCTCTACATATATTTCATGTTCATTCCCCACCTATCAGGCTCAGGGAATATAATATATACCTGTTTATATGAGATATGTTTTCATTCCTCTATTCTCTACATATATTTCATGTTCATTCCCCACCTATCAGGCTCAGGGAATATAATATACACCTGTTTATATGGGATATGTGTTCACTCTCCTATTCTCTACATATATTTCATGTTCATTCCCCACCTATCAGGCACAGGGAATATAATATACACCTGTTTATATGGGATATGTATTCATTCCTCTATTCTCTTCATATATTTCATGTTCATTCCCCACCTATCAGGCTCAGGGAATATAATATACACCTGTTTATATGGGATATGTGTTCACTCTCCTATTCTCTACATATATTTCATGTTCATTCCCCACCTATCAGGCACAGGGAATATAATATACACCTGTTTATATGGGATATGTATTCATTCCTCTATTCTCTTCATATATTTCATGTTCATTCCCCACCTATCAGGCTCAGGGAATATAATATACTCCTGTTTATATGGGATATGTGTTCATTCCTCTATTCTCTACATATATTTCATCTTCATTCCCCACCTATCAGGCTCAGGGAATATAGTATACACCTGTTTATATGGGACATGTGTTCATTCCTCTATTCTCTACATATATTTTATGTTCATTCCCCACCTATCAGGCTCAGGGAATATAATATACCTGTTTATATGGGGTGTGTGTTCATTCTCCTATTCTCTACATATATTTCATGTTCATTCCCCACCTATCAGGCTCAGGGAATATAATATACACCTGTTTATATGGGATATGTGTTAATTCTCTTATTCTCTACATATATTTCATGTTCATTCCCCACCTATCAGGCTCAGGGAATATAATATACTCCTGTTTATATGGGATATGTGTTCATTCCTCTATTCTCTCTATATATTTCATGTTAATTCCCCACCTATCAGGCTCAGGGAATATAATATACACCTGTTTATATGGGATATGTGATCATTCCTCTATTATCTACATATATTTCAGGTTCATTCCCCACCTACCAGGCACAGGGAATATAATATAACCTGTTTATATGGGATATGTGTTCATTCCTCTATTCTCTCTATATATTTCATGTTCATTCCCCACCTATCAGGCTCAGGGAATATAATATACACCTGTTTATATGGGATATGTGATCATTCCTCTATTATCTACATATATTTCAGGTTCATTCCCCACCTACCAGGCACAGGGAATATAATATACACCTGTTTATATGGGATATGTGTTCATTCCTCTATTCTTTACATATATTTCATGTTCATTCCCCACCTATCAGGCTCAGGGAATATAATATATACCTGTTTATATGGGATATGTGTTCATTCCTCTATTCTCTACATATATTTCATCTTCATTCCCCACCTATTAGGCACAGGGAATATAATATACACCTGTTTATATGAGATATGTGTTCATTCCCCTATTCTCTACATATATTTCATGTTCATTCCCCACCTATCAGGCACAGGGAATATAATATACACCTGTTTATATGGAATATGTGTTCATTCCTCTATTCTCTACATATATTTCATGTTCATTCCCCACCTATCAGGCTCAGGGAATATAATATATACCTGTTTATATGAGATATGTTTTCATTCCTCTATTCTCTACATATATTTCATGTTCATTCCCCACCTATCAGGCTCAGGGAATATAATATACACCTGTTTATATGGGATATGTGTTCACTCTCCTATTCTCTACATATATTTCATGTTCATTCCCCACCTATCAGGCACAGGGAATATAATATACACCTGTTTATATGGGATATGTATTCATTCCTCTATTCTCTTCATATATTTCATGTTCATTCCCCACCTATCAGGCTCAGGGAATATAATATACACCTGTTTATATGGGATATGTGTTCACTCTCCTATTCTCTACATATATTTCATGTTCATTCCCCACCTATCAGGCACAGGGAATATAATATACACCTGTTTATATGGGATATGTATTCATTCCTCTATTCTCTTCATATATTTCATGTTCATTCCCCACCTATCAGGCTCAGGGAATATAATATACTCCTGTTTATATGGGATATGTGTTCATTCCTCTATTCTCTACATATATTTCATCTTCATTCCCCACCTATCAGGCTCAGGGAATATAGTATACACCTGTTTATATGGGACATGTGTTCATTCCTCTATTCTCTACATATATTTTATGTTCATTCCCCACCTATCAGGCTCAGGGAATATAATATACCTGTTTATATGGGGTGTGTGTTCATTCTCCTATTCTCTACATATATTTCATGTTCATTCCCCACCTATCAGGCTCAGGGAATATAATATACACCTGTTTATATGGGATATGTGTTAATTCTCTTATTCTCTACATATATTTCATGTTCATTCCCCACCTATCAGGCTCAGGGAATATAATATACTCCTGTTTATATGGGATATGTGTTCATTCCTCTATTCTCTCTATATATTTCATGTTCATTCCCCACCTATCAGGCTCAGGGAATATAATATACACCTGTTTATATGGGATATGTGATCATTCCTCTATTATCTACATATATTTCAGGTTCATTCCCCACCTATCAGGCACAGGGAATATAATATACACCTGTTTATATGGGATATGTGTTCATTCCTCTATTCTTTACATATATTTCATGTTCATTCCCCAACTATCAGGCTAAGGGAATATAATATACACCTGTTTATATGGGATATGTGTTCATTCCTCTATTATCTACTTATATTTCATGTTCATTCCCCACCTATCAGGCACAGGGAATATAATATACACCTGTTTATATGGGATATGTGTTCATTTCTCTAGTATCTACATATATTTCGTGTTCATTCCCCACCTATCAGGCTCAGGGAATATAATATACACCTGTTTATATGGGATATGTATTCATTCCTCTATTCTCTTCATATATTTCATGTTCATTCCCCACCTATCAGGCTCAGGGAATATAATATACACCTGTTTATATGGGATATGTGTTCACTCTCCTATTCTCTACATATATTTCATGTTCATTCCCCACCTATCAGGCTCAGGGAATATAATATACACCTGTTTATATGGGATATGTGTTAATTCTCTTATTCTCTACATATATTTCATGTTCATTCCCCACCTATCAGGCTCAGGGAATATAATATGCTCCTGTTTATATGGGATATGTGTTCATTCCTCTATTCTCTCTATATATTTCATGTTCATTCCCCACCTATCAGGCTCAGGGAATATAATATACACCTGTTTATATGGGATGTGTGATCATTCCTCTATTATCTACATATATTTCAGGTTCATTCCCCACCTATCAGGCACAGGGAATATAATATACACCTGTTTATATGGGATATGTGTTCATTCCTCTATTCTTTACATATATTTCATGTTCATTCCCCAACTATCAGGCTCAAGGAATATAATATACACCTGTTTATATGGGATATGTGTTCATTCCTCTATTATCTACTTATATTTCATGTTCATTCCCCACCTATCAGGCACAGGGAATATAATATACACCTGTTTATATGGGATATGTGTTCATTTCTCTAGTATCTACATATATTTCGTGTTCATTCCCCACCTATCAGGCTCAGGGAATATAATATACACCTGTTTATATGGGATATGTATTCATTCCTCTATTCTCTTCATATATTTCATGTTCATTCCCCACCTATCAGGCTCAGGGAATATAATATACACCTGTTTATATGGGATATGTGTTCACTCTCCTATTCTCTACATATATTTCATGTTCATTCCCCACCTATCAGGCACAGGGAATATAATATACACCTGTTTATATGGGATATGTATTCATTCCTCTATTCTCTTCATATATTTCATGTTCATTCCCCACCTATCAGGCTCAGGGAATATAATATACTCCTGTTTATATGGGATATTGTTGTGATTTTGCTTTTTGCTCCCTCTAGTGGTCATTAGTGATTTGACTCTGGAGCGTCTGTCTTTTCCTATATCCTCACCTGGGCCGTTAGTTCAGGGGCGTTGCTATATAAGCTCCCTGGACCTTCAGTTCAATGCCTGGCATCGTTGAAATCAGAGCTAATCTGTTGTGCTCTTGTCCTCTGATCCTGGTTCCTGTTTTTCAAGCTAAGTCTGCTTCTTTGCTTTTTGCTTTTGTTTTGTTTGGTATTTTTGTCCAGCTTGTTCCTATCTGTATCCTGACCTTTGCTGGAAGCTCTAGGGGGCTGGTGTTCTCCCCCCGGACCGTTAGACGGTTCGGGGGTTCTTGAATCTCCAGCGTGGATTTTTATAGGGTTTTTGTTGACCAGATAAGTTATCTTGCTATATTCTGCTATTAGTAAGCTGGCCTCTCTTTGCTGAACCTGGTTCATTTCTGTGTTTGTCATTTCCTCTTACCTCACCGTTATTATTTGTGGGGGGCTTGTATCTTGCTTTGGGGTCCCTTTCTCTGGAGGCAAGAGAGGTCTTTGTTTTCTTCTCCTAGGGGTAGTTAGATTCTCCGGCTGGCGCGAGTCATCTAGCGATCACCGTAGGCATGATCCCCGGCTACTTCTAGTGTTGGCGTTAGGAGTAGCTATTTGGTCAACCCAGTTACCACAGCCCTATGAGCTGGATTTTTGTATCTTGCAGACTTACACGTTCCTCTGAGACCCTGTCCACTGGGGTCATAACAGTATGCCAGGCCAGTATTAAATGTTTAATGCATTGCAGAAGTGGGATTATAAGAAAGAAAATTTTGAGGGTTTTTTTTTCCCTCTCTCATTTTTTTTTTTCTTTTCCCCTTTACCTCAGAGTGGCTTAAGCTTGCTGCAGACATGAATGTCCAGACCTTGATTACAAGTGTGGACCAGCTTGCCGCTCGTGTGCAGGGTATACAAGATTATGTTACCAGAAATCCTAGGTCTGAACCCAAGATTCCGATTCCTGAACTGTTTTCAGGAGACCGATTTAAGTTTAGGAATTTCAGGAATAATTGTAAATTATTTTTGTCCCTGAAACCTTGTTCGTCTGGAGACTCTGCTCAACAAGTAAAAATTGTTATTTCATTCTTACGGGGTGATTCAGGATTGGGCTTTTTCGTTGGCGCCAGGAGATCCGGCATTGGCTGATATTGATGCGTTTTTTCTGGCGCTCGGTTTACTTTATGAGGAACCCAATCTTGAGATTCAGGCAGAGAAAGCCTTGCTGGCTATGTCTCAGGGCCAGGACGAGGCTGAGGTGTATTGCCAAAAATTTCGGAAATGGTCCGTGCTGACACATTGGAACGAGTGTGCACTGGCCGCTAATTTTAGAAATGGCCTTTCTGAGGCCATTAAGAATGTTATGGTGGGTTTTCCCATTCCCACAGGTCTGAATGATACCATGTCCCTGGCTATTCAAATTGACCGGCGGTTGCGGGAGCGCAAAACCGCAAATTCCCTCATGTTGTTGTCTGAACAGACACCTGATGTGATGCAATGTGATAGAAAAACCACAAATTCCCTCATGGTGTTGTCTGAACGGACACCTGATTTGATGCAATGTGATAGAATCCTGACTAGAAATGAGAGGAAAATTCATAGACGCCGGAATGGCTTGTGCTACTACTGTGGTGATTCTACACATGTTATCTCAGCATGCTCTAAACGTATATCTAAGGTTGTTAGTCCTGTCACCGTTGGTAATTTGCATCCTAAGTTTATTCTGTCTGTAACTTTGATTTGCTCACTGTCATCTTATCCTGTCATGGCGTTTGTAGATTCAGGTGCTGCCCTGAGTCTTATGGATCTCTCATTTGCTAAGCGCTGTGGTTTTATTCTTGAACCATTAGAAAATCCTATCCCTCTTAGGGGTATTGATGCTACGCCATTGGCAGAAAATAAGCCGCAGTATTGGACACAGGTTACCATGTGCATGACTCCTGAACACCGCGAGGTGATACGTTTTCTCGTTCTACATAAAATGCATGATTTGGTTGTTTTGGGGCTGCCATGGTTACAGACCCATAATCCAGTCCTTGACTGGAAGGCTATGTCAGTGTCTAGTTGGGGCTGTCGTGGTATTCATGAGGATTCCCTGCCTGTGTCTATTGCTTCTTCTACGCCTTCGGAAGTTCCGGAGTACTTGTCTGATTATCAGGATGTCTTTAGCGAGTCCAGGTCCAGTGCATTGCCTCCTCATAGGGAATGTGACTGTGCAATAGATTTGATTCCAGGCAGTAAATTTCCTAAGGGAAGACTGTTTAATCTGTCGATACCTGAACATACCGCTATGCGTTCATATATCAAGGAGTCTCTGGAGAAAGGACACATCCGTCCGTCTTCTTCCCCTCTTGGTGCGGGATTCTTTTTTGTGGCTAAAAAGGACGGATCTTTGAGGCCTTGTATTGACTATCGGCTTTTAAATAAGATCACTGTCAAATTTCAGTATCCTTTGCCGCTGTTGTCTGACTTGTTTGCCCGGATTAAAGGTGCCAAGTGGTTTACCAAGATAGACCTTCGTGGTGCGTACAACCTTGTGCGCATTAAGCAAGGGGATGAATGGAAAACCGCATTCAATACGCCCGAAGGTCATTTTGAGTACTTGGTGATGCCTTTTGGGCTCTCTAATGCCCCTTCAGTTTTTCAGTCCTTTATGCATGACATTTTCCGGAACTATCTGGATAAATTTCTGATCGTTTATCTGGATGATATTCTGGTTTTTTCTGATAATTGGGACTCACATGTGGAGCAGGTCAGGATGGTCTTTAAAATTTTGCGTGAAAATTCTTTGTTTGTCAAGGGCTCAAAGTGTCTTTTTGGTGTACAGAAGGTTCCCTTTTTGGGGTTCATTTTTTCCCCTTCTGCTGTGGAGATGGACCCAGTCAAGGTCCGAGCTATTCTTGATTGGACTCAGCCCTCGTCAGTTAAGAGTCTTCAGAAGTTCTTGGGTTTCGCTAACTTCTACCGTCGTTTTATCGCTAACTTTTCTAGCATTGTGAAACCTTTGACGGATATGACCAAGAAGGGCTCCGATGTGGTTAATTGGGCTCCTGCTGCCGTGGAGGCTTTCCAGGAGTTGAAACGTCGGTTTACTTCGGCGCCTGTTTTGTGCCAGCCTGATGTCTCGCTTCCCTTTCAAGTTGAGGTGGATGCTTCAGAGATTGGAGCAGGGGCCGTTTTGTCGCAGAGAGGCCCTGGTTGCTCTGTTATGAGACCTTGCGCCTTTTTCTCTAGGAAGTTTTCGCCTGCGAAGCGAAATTATGATGTGGGCAATCGGGAGTTGTTGGCCATGAAATGGGCATTTGAGGAGTGGCGTCATTGGCTCGAGGGTGCTAAGCATCGTGTGGTGGTCTTGACTGATCACAAAAATCTGATGTATCTCGAGTCTGCTAAACGCCTGAATCCTAGACAGGCCTGCTGGTCATTGTTTTTCTCCCGTTTTGACTTTGTTGTCTCGTATTTACCAGGTTCAAAGAATGTGAAGGCCGATGCTCTTTCCAGGAGCTTTGTGCCTGATGCTCCTGGAGTCGCTGAACCTGTTGGTATTCTTAAGGATGGTATTATCTTGTCAGCTATTTCTCCTGATCTGCGACGTGTGTTGCAGAGATTTCAGGCTGATAGGCCTGATTCTTGTCCACCTGACAGACTGTTTGTGCCTGATAAGTGGACCAGCAGAGTCATTTCCGAGGTTCATTCCTCGGTGTTGGCAGGTCACCCAGGAATTTTTGGCACCAGAGATCTGGTGGCCAGATCCTTTTGGTGGCCTTCCTTGTCTAGGGATGTGCGGTCATTTGTACAGTCCTGTGGGACTTGTGCTCGAGCTAAGCCTTGCTGTTCTCGTGCCAGCGGGTTGCTCTTGCCCTTGCCTGTCCCTAAGAGACCTTGGACACATATCTCCATGGATTTCATTTCTGATCTTCCGGTGTCTCAGGGCATGTCTGTTATCTGGGTGATATGTGATCGCTTCTCCAAGATGGTCCATTTGGTTCCTTTGCCTAAACTGCCTTCCTCTTCCGATCTGGTTCCTGTGTTTTTCCAGAACGTGGTTCGTTTGCACGGCATCCCTGAGAATATTGTGTCAGACAGAGGATCCCAGTTCGTTTCCAGATTCTGGCGATCCTTTTGTAGTAGGATGGGCATTGACTTGTCGTTTTCGTCTGCTTTCCATCCTCAGACTAATGGACAGACGGAGCGAACTAATCAGACTTTGGAGGCTTATTTGAGGTGTTTTGTCTCTGCTGATCAGGATGATTGGGTGACCTTCTTGCCGTTAGCTGAGTTTGCCCTTAATAATCGGGCTAGTTCCGCCACCTTGGTTTCGCCGTTTTTCTGCAACTCTGGTTTCCACCCTCGTTTTTCTTCGGGTCATGTGGAGCCTTCTGACTGCCCTGGGGTGGATTCTGTGGTGGATAGGTTGCAGCGGATCTGGAATCTTGTGGTGGACAACTTGAAGTTGTCACAGGAGAGGGCTCAGCGCTTTGCCAACCGCCGCCGCGGTGTGGGTCCCCGACTACGTGTTGGGGATTTGGTGTGGCTTTCTTCCCGCTTTGTTCCTATGAAGGTTTCCTCTCCCAAATTTAAACCTCGTTTTATTGGTCCTTACAAGATATTGGAAATTCTTAATCCTGTATCCTTTCGCCTGGATCTACCTGTGTCGTTTGCTATCCACAACGTGTTTCATAGGTCCTTGTTGCGGCGGTACGTTGTGCCTGTGGTTCCTTCTGCTGAGCCTCCTGCTCCGGTGTTGGTTGAGGGCGAGTTGGAGTACGTGGTGGAGAAGATCTTGGATTCTCGTCTCTCCAGGCGGAGGCTTCAGTACCTGGTCAAGTGGAAGGGCTATGGTCAGGAAGATAATTCCTGGGTGGTCGCCTCTGATGTTCATGCGGCCGATTTAGTTCGTGCCTTTCATGCCGCTCATCCTGATCGCCCTGGTGGTCGGGGTGAGGGTTCGGTGACCCCTCACTAAGGGGGGGGTACTGTTGTGATTTTGCTTTTTGCTCCCTCTAGTGGTCATTAGTGATTTGACTCTGGAGCGTCTGTCTTTTCCTATATCCTCACCTGGGCCGTTAGTTCAGGGGCGTTGCTATATAAGCTCCCTGGACCTTCAGTTCAATGCCTGGCATCGTTGAAATCAGAGCTAATCTGTTGTGCTCTTGTCCTCTGATCCTGGTTCCTGTTTTTCAAGCTAAGTCTGCTTCTTTGCTTTTTGCTTTTGTTTTGTTTGGTATTTTTGTCCAGCTTGTTCCTATCTGTATCCTGACCTTTGCTGGAAGCTCTAGGGGGCTGGTGTTCTCCCCCCGGACCGTTAGACGGTTCGGGGGTTCTTGAATCTCCAGCGTGGATTTTTATAGGGTTTTTGTTGACCAGATAAGTTATCTTGCTATATTCTGCTATTAGTAAGCTGGCCTCTCTTTGCTGAACCTGGTTCATTTCTGTGTTTGTCATTTCCTCTTACCTCACCGTTATTATTTGTGGGGGGCTTGTATCTTGCTTTGGGGTCCCTTTCTCTGGAGGCAAGAGAGGTCTTTGTTTTCTTCTCCTAGGGGTAGTTAGATTCTCCGGCTGGCGCGAGTCATCTAGCGATCACCGTAGGCATGATCCCTGGCTACTTCTAGTGTTGGCGTTAGGAGTAGCTATTTGGTCAACCCAGTTACCACAGCCCTATGAGCTGGATTTTTGTATCTTGCAGACTTACACGTTCCTCTGAGACCCTGTCCACTGGGGTCATAACAGGATATGTGTTCATTCCTCTATTCTCTACATATATTTCATCTTCATTCCCCACCTATCAGGCTCAGGGAATATAGTATACACCTGTTTATATGGGATATGTGTTCATTCCTCTATTCTCTACATATATTTTATGTTCATTCCCCACCTATCAGGCTCAGGGAATATAATATACCTGTTTATATGGGGTATGTGTTCATTCTCCTATTCTCTACATATATTTCATGTTCATTCCCCACCTATCAGGCTCAGGGAATATAATATATACCTGTTTATATGGGATATGTGTTAATTCTCTTATTCTCTACATACATTTCATGTTCATTCCCCACCTATCAGGCTCAGGGAATATAATATACACCTGTTTATATGGGATATGTGTTCATTCCTCTATTCTCTACATATATTTTATGTTCATTCCCCACCTATCAGGCTCAGGGAATATAATATACCTGTTTATATGGGGTATGTGTTCATTCTCCTATTCTCTACATATATTTCATGTTCATTCCCCACCTATCAGGCTCAGGGAATATAATATATACCTGTTTATATGGGATATGTGTTAATTCTCTTATTCTCTACATATATTTCATGTTCATTCCCCACCTATCAGGCTCAGGGAATATAATATACACCTGTTTATATGGGATATGTGTTCATTCCTCTATTCTCTACATATATTTTATGTTCATTCCCCACCTATCAGGCTCAGGGAATATAATATACCTGTTTATATGGGGTATGTGTTCATTCTCCTATTCTCTACATATATTTCATGTTCATTCCCCACCTATCAGGCTCAGGGAATATAATATACACCTGTTTATATGGGATATGTGTTAATTCTCTTATTCTCTACATATATTTCATGTTCATTCCCCACCTATCAGGCTCAGGGAATATAATATACACCTGTTTATATGGGATATGTGATCATTCCTCTATTATCTACATATATTTCAGGTTCATTCCCCACCTATCAAGCTCAGGGAATATAATATACACCTGTTTATATGGGATATGTGTTCATTCCTCTATTATCTACTTATATTTCATGTTCATTCCCCACCTATCAGGCACAGGGAATATAATATACACCTGTTTATATGGGATATGTGTTCATTTCTCTAGTATCTACATATATTTCGTGTTCATTCCCCACCTATCAGGCTCAGGGTATATAATATACACCTGTTTATATGGGATATGTGTTCAGTCCTCTATTCTCTACATATATTTCATGTTCATTCCCCACCTATCAGGCACAGGGAATATAATATACACCTGTTTATATGGGATATGTGTTCATTCTCCTACTATCTACATATATTTCATGTTCATTCCCCACCTATCAGGCTCAGGGAATATAATATATACCTGCTTATATGAGATATGTGATCATTCCTCTATTATCTACATATATTTTATGTTCATTCCCCACCTATCAGGCTCAGGGAATATAATATACACCTGTTTATATGGAATATGTGTTCATTCCTCTATTCTCTACATATATTTCATCTTCATTCCCCACCTATCAGGCTCAGGGAATATAATATACAACTGTTTATATGGGATATGTGATCATTCCTCTATTATCTACATATATTTTATGTTCATTCCCCACCTATCAGGCTCAGGGAATATAATATATACCTGTTTATATGGGATATGTGATCATTCCTCTATTATCTACATATATTTCAGGTTCATTCCCCACCTATCAGGCACAGGGAATATAATATACACCTGTTTATATGGGATATGTGTTCTCATTCCTCTATTCTCTACATATATTTCATCTTCATTCCCCACCTATTAGGCACAGGGAATATAGTATATACCTGTTTATATGGGATATGTGTTCATTCCTCTATTCTCTACATATATTTCATCTTCATTCCCCACCTATCAGGCTCAGGGAATATAATACATACCTGCTTATATGAGATATGTGATCATTCCACTATTATCTACATATATTTCATGTTCATTCCCCACCTATCAGGCTCAGGAAATATAATATACACCTGTTTATATGGGATATGTGTTCATTCCTCTATTCTCTACATATATTTCATGTTCATTCCCCACCTATCAGGCTCCGGGAATATAATATACACCTGTTTATATGGGATATGTGTTCATTCTCCTATTATCTACATATATTTCATGTTCATTCCCCACCTATCAGGCTCAGGGAATATAATATATACCTGTTTATATGGGATATGTGATCATTCTCCTATTATCTACATATATTTCATGTTCATTCCCCACCTATCAGGCTCAGGGAATATAATATACACCTGTTTATATGGGACATGTGTTCATTCCCATATTCTCTACATATATTTCATGTTCATTCCCCACCTATCAGGCTCAGGGAATATAATATACACCTGTTTATATGGGACATGTGTTCATTCCCATATTCTCTACATATATTTCATGTTCATTCCCCACCTATCAGGCTCAGGGAATATAATATATACATGCTTATATGAGATATGTGATCATTCCTCTATTATCTACATATATTTCATCTTCATTCCCCACCTATTAGGCACAGGGAATATAGTATATACCTGTTTATATGGGATATGTGTTCATTCCTCTATTCTCTACATATATTTCATCTTCATTCCCCACCTATCAGGCTCAGGGAATATAATACATACCTGCTTATATGAGATATGTGATCATTCCTCTATTATCTACATATATTTCATGTTCATTCCCCACCTATCAGGCTCAGGGAATATAATATACACCTGTTTATATGGAATATGTGTTCATTCCTCTATTCTCTACATGTATTTCATCTTCATTCCCCACCTATCAGGCTCAGGGAATATAATACATACCTGCTTATATGAGATATGTGATCATTCCTCTATTATCTACATATATTGTATGTTCATTCCCCACCTATCAGGCTCAGGGAATATAATATACCTGTTTATATGGGATATGTGTTCATTCTCCTATTCTCTACATATATTTCATGTTCCTTCCCCACCTATCAGGCTCAGGGAATATAATATACACCTGTTTATATGGGATATGTGTTCATTCCTCTATTCTCTACATGTATTTCATCTTCATTCCCCACCTATCAGGCTCAGGGAATATAATACATACCTGCTTATATGAGATATGTGATCATTCCTCTATTATCTACATATATTGTATGTTCATTCCCCACCTATCAGGCTCAGGGAATATAATATACCTGTTTATATGGGATATGTGTTCATTCTCCTATTCTCTACATATATTTCATGTTCCTTCCCCACCTATCAGGCTCAGGGAATATAGTATACACCTGTTTATATGGGATATGTGTTCATTCTCCTATTCTCTACATATATTTCATGTTCCTTCCCCACCTATCAGGCTCAGGGAATATAATATACACCTGTTTATATGGGACATGTGTTCATTCCCATATTCTCTACATATATTTCATGTTCATTCCCCACCTATCAGGCTCAGGGAATATAATATACACCTGTTTATATGGGACATGTGTTCATTCCCATATTCTCTACATATATTTCATGTTCATTCCCCACCTATCAGGCTCAGGGAATATAATATATACATGCTTATATGAGATATGTGATCATTCCTCTATTATCTACATATATTTCATCTTCATTCCCCACCTATTAGGCACAGGGAATATAGTATATACCTGTTTATATGGGACATGTGTTCATTCCCATATTCTCTACATGTATTTCATCTTCATTCCCCACCTATCAGGCTCAGGGAATATAATACATACCTGCTTATATGAGATATGTGATCATTCCTCTATTATCTACATATATTGTATGTTCATTCCCCACCTATCAGGCTCAGGGAATATAATATACCTGTTTATATGGGATATGTGTTCATTCTCCTATTTTCTACATATATTTCATGTTCCTTCCCCACCTATCAGGCTCAGGGAATATAGTATACACCTGTTTATATGGGATATGTGTTCATTCCTCTATTCTCTACAATATATTTCATCTTCATTCCCCACCTATCAGGCTCAGGGAATATAGTATACACCTGTTTATATGGGACATGTGTTCATTCCCTATTCTCTACATATATTTTATGTTCATTCCCCACCTATCAGGCTCAGGGAATATAATATACACCTGTTTATATGGGGTATGTGTTCATTCTCCTATTCTCTACATATATTTCATGTTCATTCCCCACCTATCAGGCTCAGGGAATATAATATACACCTGTTTATATGGGATATGTGTTAATTCTTTTATTCTCTACATATATTTCATGTTCATTCCCCACCTATCAGGCTCAGGGAATATAATATACACCTGTTTATATGGGATATGTGATCATTCCTCTATTATCTACATATATTTCATGTTCATTACCCACCAATCAGGCTCAGGGAATATAATATACACCTGTTTATATGGGATATGTGTTCATTCCTCTATTCTCTACATACACTCACCGGCCACTTTATTAGGTACACCATGCTAGTAACGGGTTGGACCCCCTTTTGCCTTCAGAACTGCCTCAATTCTTCGTGGCATAGATTCAACAAGGTGCTGGAAGCATTCCTCAGAGATTTTGGTCCATATTGACATGATGGCATCACACAGTTGCCGCAGATTTGTCGGCTGCACATCCCAAAGATGCTCCATACAAGGCAGGATGGATCCATGCTTTCATGTTGTTTACGCCAAATTCTGACCCTACCATCCGAATGTCGCAGCAGAAATCGAGACTCATCAGACCAAGCAACGTTTTTCCAATCTTCTACTGTCCAATTTCGATGAGCTTGTATAAATTGTAGCCTCAGTTTCCTGTTCTTAGCTGAAAGGAGTGGTACCCGGTGTGGTCTTCTGCTGCTGTAGCCCATCTGCCTCAAAGTTCGACGCACTGTGCGTTCAGAGATGCTCTTAGGCCTACCTTGGTTGTAACGGGTGGCGATTTGAGTCACTGTTGCCTTTCTATCAGCTCGAACCAGTCTGCCCATTCTCCTCTGACCTCTGGCATCAACAAGGCATTTCCGCCCACAGAACTGCCGCTCACTGGATTTTTTTCTTTTTCGGACCATTCTCTGTAAACCCTAGAGATGGTTGTGCGTGAAAATCCCAGTAGATCAGCAGTTTCTGAAATACTCAGACCAGCCCTTCTGGCACCAACAACCATGCCACGTTCAAAGGCACTCAAATCACCTTTCTTCCCCATACTGATGCTCGGTTTGAACTGCAGGAGATTGTCTTGACCATGTCTACATGCCTAAATGCACTGAGTTGCCACCATGTGATTGGCTGATTAGAAATTAAGTGTTAGCAAGAAGTTGGACAGGTGTACCTAATAAAGTGGCCAGTGAGTGTATATTTCATGTTCATTCCCCACCTATCAGGCTCAGGGAATATAATATACACCTGTTTATATGGGATATGTGCTCATTCTCCTATTATCTACATATATTTCATCTTCATTCCCCACCTATTAGGCACAGGGAATATAGTATATACCTGTTTATATGGGATATGTGTTCATTCCTCTATTCTCTACATATATTTCATCTTCATTCCCCACCTATCAGGCTCAGGGAATATAATACATACCTGCTTATATGAGATATGTGATCATTCCTCTATTATCTACATATATTTCATGTTCATTCCCCACCTATCAGGCTCAGGGAATATAATATACACCTGTTTATATGGAATATGTGTTCATTCCTCTATTCTCTACATATATTTCATCTTCATTCCCCACCTATCAGGCTCAGGGAATATAATATACACCTGTTTATATGGGATATGTGATCATTCCTCTATTATCTACATATATTTTATGTTCATTTCCCACCTATCAGGCTCAGGGAATATAATATACCTGTTTATATGGGATATGTGTTCATTCTCCTATTCTCTACATATATTTCATGTTCATTCCCCACCTATCAGGCTCAGGGAATATAATATACTCCTGTTTATATGGGATATGTGTTCATTCCTCTATTCTCTCTATATATTTCATGTTCATTCCCCACCTATCAGGCTCAGGGAATATAATATACACCTGTTTATATGGGATATGTGTTCATTCCTCTATTCTCTACATACATTTCATGTTCATTCCCCACCTATCAGGCACAGGGAATATAATATACACCTGTTAATATGGGATATGTGTTCTTTCCTCTATTCTCTACATACATTTCATGTTCATTCCCCACCTATCAGGCTCAGGGAATATAATATACACCTGTTTATATGGGATATGTGTTCATTCTCTTATTCTCTACATATATTTCATGTTCATTCCCCACCTATCAGGCTCAGGGAATATAATATACACCTGTTTATATGGGATATGTGATCATTCCTCTATTATCTACATATATTTCATGTTCATTCCCCACCTATCAGGCTCAGGGAATATAATATACACCTGTTTATATGGAATATGTGTTCATTCCTCTATTCTCTACATGTATTTCATCTTCATTCCCCACCTATCAGGCTCAGGGAATATAATACATACCTGCTTATATGAGATATGTGATCATTCCTCTATTATCTACATATATTGTATGTTCATTCCCCACCTATCAGGCTCAGGGAATATAATATACCTGTTTATATGGGATATGTGTTCATTCTCCTATTCTCTACATATATTTCATGTTCCTTCCCCACCTATCAGGCTCAGGGAATATAATATACACCTGTTTATATGGGATATGTGTTCATTCCTCTATTCTCTACATGTATTTCATCTTCATTCCCCACCTATCAGGCTCAGGGAATATAATACATACCTGCTTATATGAGATATGTGATCATTCCTCTATTATCTACATATATTGTATGTTCATTCCCCACCTATCAGGCTCAGGGAATATAATATACCTGTTTATATGGGATATGTGTTCATTCTCCTATTCTCTACATATATTTCATGTTCCTTCCCCACCTATCAGGCTCAGGGAATATAGTATACACCTGTTTATATGGGATATGTGTTCATTCTCCTATTCTCTACATATATTTCATGTTCCTTCCCCACCTATCAGGCTCAGGGAATATAATATACACCTGTTTATATGGGACATGTGTTCATTCCCATATTCTCTACATATATTTCATGTTCATTCCCCACCTATCAGGCTCAGGGAATATAATATACACCTGTTTATATGGGACATGTGTTCATTCCCATATTCTCTACATATATTTCATGTTCATTCCCCACCTATCAGGCTCAGGGAATATAATATATACATGCTTATATGAGATATGTGATCATTCCTCTATTATCTACATATATTTCATCTTCATTCCCCACCTATTAGGCACAGGGAATATAGTATATACCTGTTTATATGGGATATGTGTTCATTCCTCTATTCTCTACATATATTTCATCTTCATTCCCCACCTATCAGGCTCAGGGAATATAATACATACCTGCTTATATGAGATATGTGATCATTCCTCTATTATCTACATATATTTCATGTTCATTCCCCACCTATCAGGCTCAGGGAATATAATATACACCTGTTTATATGGAATATGTGTTCATTCCTCTATTCTCTACATGTATTTCATCTTCATTCCCCACCTATCAGGCTCAGGGAATATAATACATACCTGCTTATATGAGATATGTGATCATTCCTCTATTATCTACATATATTGTATGTTCATTCCCCACCTATCAGGCTCAGGGAATATAATATACCTGTTTATATGGGATATGTGTTCATTCTCCTATTCTCTACATATATTTCATGTTCCTTCCCCACCTATCAGGCTCAGGGAATATAGTATACACCTGTTTATATGGGATATGTGTTCATTCCTCTATTCTCTACAATATATTTCATCTTCATTCCCCACCTATCAGGCTCAGGGAATATAGTATACACCTGTTTATATGGGACATGTGTTCATTCCCTATTCTCTACATATATTTTATGTTCATTCCCCACCTATCAGGCTCAGGGAATATAATATACACCTGTTTATATGGGGTATGTGTTCATTCTCCTATTCTCTACATATATTTCATGTTCATTCCCCACCTATCAGGCTCAGGGAATATAATATACACCTGTTTATATGGGATATGTGTTAATTCTTTTATTCTCTACATATATTTCATGTTCATTCCCCACCTATCAGGCTCAGGGAATATAATATACACCTGTTTATATGGGATATGTGATCATTCCTCTATTATCTACATATATTTCATGTTCATTACCCACCAATCAGGCTCAGGGAATATAATATACACCTGTTTATATGGGATATGTGTTCATTCCTCTATTCTCTACATATATTTCATGTTCATTCCCCACCTATCAGGCTCAGGGAATATAATATACACCTGTTTATATGGGATATGTGCTCATTCTCCTATTATCTACATATATTTCATCTTCATTCCCCACCTATTAGGCACAGGGAATATAGTATATACCTGTTTATATGGGATATGTGTTCATTCCTCTATTCTCTACATATATTTCATCTTCATTCCCCACCTATCAGGCTCAGGGAATATAATACATACCTGCTTATATGAGATATGTGATCATTCCTCTATTATCTACATATATTTCATGTTCATTCCCCACCTATCAGGCTCAGGGAATATAATATACACCTGTTTATATGGAATATGTGTTCATTCCTCTATTCTCTACATATATTTCATCTTCATTCCCCACCTATCAGGCTCAGGGAATATAATATACACCTGTTTATATGGGATATGTGATCATTCCTCTATTATCTACATATATTTTATGTTCATTTCCCACCTATCAGGCTCAGGGAATATAATATACCTGTTTATATGGGATATGTGTTCATTCTCCTATTCTCTACATATATTTCATGTTCATTCCCCACCTATCAGGCTCAGGGAATATAATATACTCCTGTTTATATGGGATATGTGTTCATTCCTCTATTCTCTCTATATATTTCATGTTCATTCCCCACCTATCAGGCTCAGGGAATATAATATACACCTGTTTATATGGGATATGTGTTCATTCCTCTATTCTCTACATACATTTCATGTTCATTCCCCACCTATCAGGCACAGGGAATATAATATACACCTGTTAATATGGGATATGTGTTCTTTCCTCTATTCTCTACATACATTTCATGTTCATTCCCCACCTATCAGGCTCAGGGAATATAATATACACCTGTTTATATGGGATATGTGTTCATTCTCTTATTCTCTACATATATTTCATGTTCATTCCCCACCTATCAGGCTCAGGGAATATAATATACACCTGTTTATATGGGATATGTGTTCATTCTCCTATTATCTAGATATATTTCATGTTCATTCCCCACCTATCAGGCTCAGGGAATATAATATACACCTGTTTATATGGGATATGTGTTCATTCTCCTATTCTCTACATATATTTGATGTTCATTCCCCACCTATCAGGCTCAGGGAATATAATATACTCCTGTTTATATGGGATATGTGTTCATTCCTCTATTCTCTACATATATTTCATGTTCATTCCCCACCTATCAGGCTCAGGGAATATAATATACACCTGTTTATATGGGATATGTGTTCATTCCTCTATTCTCTACATATATTGTATGTTCATTCCCCACCTATCAGGCTCAGGGAATATAATATACACCTGTTTATATGGGATATGTGTTCATTCTCCTATTCTCTACATATATTTCATCTTCATTCCCCACCTATCAGGCTCAGGGAATATAATATATACCTGTTTATATGGGATATGTGTTCATTCTCCTATTCTCTACATATATTTCATCTTCATTCCCCACCTATCAGGTTCAGGGAATATAATATATACCTGTTTATATGGGATATGTGTTCATTCTCCTATTCTCTACATATATTTCATCTTCATTCCCCACCTATCAGGCTCAGGGATATAGTATACACCTGTTTATATGGGATATGTGTTCATTCCTCTATTCTCTCTATATATTTCATGTTCATTCCCCACCTATCAGGCTCAGGGAATATAATATACACCTGTTTATATGGGATATGTGTTCATTCTCCTATTATCTACATATATTTCATGTTCATTCCCCACCTATCAGGCTCAGGGAATATAATATACACCTGTTTATATGGGATATGTGTTCATTCTCCTATTCTCTACATATATTTCATCTTCATTCCCCACCTATCAGGCTCAGGGAATATAATATACATCTGTTTTTATGTATCTATGTTGATTTCCTAATATCCTACATATATTTCATGTTCAGTTCATATCCAAGATGCATAAGAAATCTATAACACCTCTCCATCTCTTTGAAGCTATAAGTTATTATGTTCATTCTTTTTATTTATTCCTTTTCTTCATTCTTTTTAGTATGTCCCCCCATGGGGGTATTGTGGGGGAGGGGAGACAGGGCACTGGGGGGTGAATGTGAGCCATGGGGGTGTTGTGGGGGCTGAAGGTGGGTGAGGTGGGACAGGGCACTGAGGGGTGGATGTGAGACGATGGGGGTATTGTGGGGGAGGGGGACAGGTCACTTGGGGCTGAATATTATAATGTTATGTTATGATAGTATATGTGCGGGGAGGCTGGAGATGGGGGGCAGGGGGCCTTTGATATGTACCACCTGTGTATTTTATGAGTGTTAGTATAAGGAGCCCCCATACAGTAACCAAGAGCTGCATCACATTTACAGCACCACTTCCAGGTGCTGAAAATCCTCGTCCCCTGCCCCCTGTCTGATACTCACCTTCTGGCGTCTTCATCTGTTTTAGGCTACGTTCACATTTGCGTTGTGCGCCGCAGCGTCGGCGACACAACGCAAATGTGAACGCATGCACAACGCAGCGTTTTGTGACGCATGCGTCCACTTTTGCATGGTTTTGGGCGCAGAAAAAACTGCAACTTGCTGCGTCCTCTGTGCCCTGACGCATGTACCACAGCAACGCATGCATCACAAAACGCAAGTGCAACGCATGTCCATGCGCCCCCATGTTAAATATAGGGGCGCATGACGCATGCGGCGACGCTGCAGCGTCCGACGCTGCGGCGCCGAACGCAAATGTGAACGTAGCCTTAGTCTCTGCTTGGCTCCGTCTCCTGCAGTTTGTGACCTGTCCGAGGCTCCAGTGTTTCATGGAGCAGCGCAGAGGTCACTAATCAGTGTACGTCTGTGGGAGCCTCGTTCTGGCCTCGTTCTCACTCTCAGGCTATGTGCACATGGTGCGGATTGGCCGCTGCGGATCTGCAGCAGTTTTCCATCTGGTTTACAGTACCATTTAAACCTATGGAAAACCAAATCCACAGTGCACATGGTGCGGAAACGCTGCATTGTATTTTCCGTAGCATGTCAATTCTATTTGCAGATTCCGCAGCATTTTACACCTGCTCCTGTATAGGATTCCGCATGTGGTAAAACGCAGGTGAAATCTGCACAAAAAACACAGGAAATCCGCAGTAAATCCGCAACAAAGTGCACATAGCCTCATAGTCTTACATTGAGCGCTTTTGACATAGCTTCTAACTTCTGGCCTGTCAGAAGCTGCGCTCAAAAGTTTGAGCAGCGGCACTGCAGCAGTGCCCCAAAATACTGAATACGCCGGAGGATGAGTAAATGTCCATCATACTGTGTATACGGGAGCTGCGGGTCCATCATACTGTGTATAAGGGAGCTGTAAGTCCATCATACTGTGTATACGGGAGCTGTAAGTCCATCATACTGTGTATACGGGAGCTGCAGGCCCATCATACTGTGTATACAGGAGCTGCGGGCCCATCATACTGTGTATAAGGGAGCTGGGGGTCCATCATACTGTGTATAAGGGAGCTGTAAGTCCATCATACTGTGTATACGGGAGCTGCGGGCCCATCATACTGTGTATAAGGGAGCTGTGGGCCCATCATACTGTGTATAAGGGAGCTGGGGGTCCAACATACTGTGTATAAGGGAGCTGGGGGTCCATCATACTGTGTATAAGGGAGCTGTAAGTCCATCATACTGTGTATACGGGAGCTGTAAGTCCATCATACTGTGTATACGGGAGCTGCGGGCCCATCATACTGTGTATAAGGGAGCTGTGGGCCCATCTTACTGTGTATATGGGAGCTGCGGGTCCATCATACTGTGTATACGGGAGCTGCGGGTCCATCATACTGTGTATGCGGGAGCTGCGGGCCCATCATACTATGTATACGGGAGCTGCGGGCCCATCATACTGTGTATACGGGAGCTGCGGGTCCATCATACTGTGTATAAGGGAGCTGTGAGCCCATCATACTGTGTATACGGGAGCTGCGGGCCCATCATACTGTGTATAAGGGAGCTGGGGGCCCATCATACTGTGTATAAGGGAGCTGCGGGCCCATCATACTGTGTATAAGGGAGCTGCGGGCCCATCATACTGTGTATAAGGGAGCTGTGGGCCCATCATACTGTGTATACGGGAGCTGTGGGCCCATCATACTGTGTATAAGGGAGCTGCGGGCCAATCATACTGTGTATACGGGAGCTGCGGGCCCATCATACTGTGTATAAGGGAGCTGCGGGCCAATCATACTATGTATAAGGGAGCTGTGGGCCCATCACACTGTGTATAAGGGAGCTGCGGGCCCATCTTACTGTATATATGGGAGCTGCGGGCCCATCATACTGTGTATACGGGAGCTGCGGGCCCATCATACTGTGTATAAGGAAGCTGTGGGCCCATCATACTGTGTATAAGGAAGCTGTGGGCCCATCATACTGTGTACAGGGGAACTGTGAGGGACATCATACTGTTTGACGGGAGCTGCCGGCCCATCATACTGGGTATAGGAAACTGTGAAGGCATATTGTGCATATGGGAGCTGTTGGCCCATTACACTGTATATAGGGGAGCTCTGGGGGGCATTATACTTTCTATAGTGGAGTTCTGTCAGCATTATACTGTGTATAGGGGAGCATTGGGCTCATTATCTATAGGGGAGCAGTGGGAACATCATACTGTGTAGAGAGGAGCAGTATATCATACTGTGTAAATAGGGAAGCAGTGGGAACATCATACTGTGTAAATAGGGGAGAAGTGGGAACATCATACTGTGTAGAGGGGAGTTATAGAATCATCATACGGTGTATAGGGGAGCTGTGGGGGCCTTAGACTGTGTATATGGAAGCTTTAAGCTCACCATACTGTGTATAATGGAGCAGTACATGAGGGAACTTAGGGGACATTATTAAATGTTAAGTGGGCACTTAAGCATCATTGTTATAGGGGCACTCGAAGTATTGTGACCATCAAAGTTGCATATGGTCACAATATGGCGGTAAAGTCAATGTTCGTTTTTGTATAGAGATTTATTTTCAATAACAGTAGGGTCATATTCTGAGGTTCCCCTATATTCACAACTAGAGTGCGCAACCGTAGCTGTAATCAGGGTTAGCTGGTTAGGGGCCCACTCAGATGTTTCACCCCCCCCCTAAGTTGAAACCCTAGCTACGCCTCTGATTCTAGCAGTCTCAGTAGTGAATGTGCTAGAATGTAGGGGCTCCTGTCAGGTCCTCTCAGCAGCCCATACATTCTAGCTGCTGCTTCACTGCCGGAAACACTAGATGCCCCGGAACGACTGAGGTAAGTATAAAAAACATTTTTATTTTTGTTTTTTTAAATGGGTGAGGTGGGTGAGAGTGAGACTGCAGATGATGAAGTGTGTTTAAGGGGGCACTACGCATGATGAAATGATAGGGGGCTGCAGATGATGAAGTGTGCTTGAGGGGGCACTGCACATGATGAAATGATAGGGGGCTGCAGATGATGAAGTGTGCTTGAGGGGGCACTGCACATGATGAAATGATAGGGGGCTGCAGATGATGAAGTGTGTTTAAGGGGGCACTGCGCATGATGAAATGATAGGGGGCTGCAGATAATGAAGTGTGGTTGAGGGGGCACTGTGCATGATGAAATGATAGGGGGCTGCAGATGATGAAGTGTGGTTGAGGGGGCACTGCGCATGATGAAATGATAGGGGGCTGCAGATGATGAAGTGTGATTGAGGGGGCACTGCGCATGATGAAATGATAGGGGGCTGCAGATGATGAAGTGTGTTTAAGGGGGCACTGCGCATGATGAAATGATAGGGGGCTGCAGATAATGAAGTGTGGTTGAGGGGGCACTGTGCATGATGAAATGATAGGGGGCTGCAGATGATGAAGTGTGGTTGAGGGGGCACTGCGCATGATGAAATGATAGGGGGCTGCAGATGATGAAGTGTGTTTGAGGGGGCACTGCGCATGATGAAATGATAGGGGGCTGCAGATGATGAAGTGTGTTTAAGGGGGCACTGCGCAAGATGAAATGATAGGGGGCTGCAGATGATGAAGTGTGGTTGAGGGGGCACTGCACATGATGAAATGATAGGGGGCTGCAGATGATGAAGTGTGTTTAAGGGGACACTGCGCATGATGAAATGATAGGGGGCTGCAGATGATGAAGTGTGGTTGAGGGGGCACTGCACATGATGAAATGATAGGGGGCTGCAGATGATGAAGTGTGTTTGAGGGGGTACTGCACATGATGAAATGATAGGGGGCTGCAAATGATGAAGTGGGGGTGATGGGGACTGCAGATGATGAACTGTGTTTGAGGGGGTACTGCACATGATGAAATTATAGGGGGCTGCAAATGATAAAGTAAGGGGGACTGCAGATGAAGTGAAGGGATAGGGGACTAAATGATGAAGTAAGGTGGACTGCAAATGATGAAGTGGGGGTGATGGGGACTGCACATCAAGTGAGTGTGAGAGACGGTGGACAGCAATTGAATTGGAGGTGGGGGTGGGGAGAGCCAATGGTGTATTGAAGGTAGGGAGAGCAAATAATGAATTTTGAGTGTGGGGAAGAGCAGTTGATAATGAATAGAGGGTGGGAGAGAGAGAAGACATGACAATGAATTGAGGCAGAAGGGGCATGTAACTATAATGAATCGGAGTTAGGGTTAGAGCGGGAGGTGCATAGTGGGATCGTTGAGGATAAAGTGACTGGAAATAAATTGGGAGAAAGAGTACAGGTGCTAATTAATTTATATATTAAATGGGGAAAGTGGCTATGTATAGCTAGAAGGGGCTCAGTGGCGTATTATAATTTATATTTGAAATGGTGGGTTGCATAATAACCAATTACAGTATATATTAATGGTGGGTGAATGTCTGTATTCAGATGTGTAGTGTAGAAGAAAGGAAAAAAGTGGGGAATGTGCTCTGGAAGCGGTGCTCTAGATCAGTGATTTTCAACCAGTGTTCCGCGGCACACTAGTGTGCCGGGACACATGGTCGGGTGTGCCGCGGGGAAAGTTCCCCAAACTATGCTTTAACCCTTTCTACCCTTTCAATTTGCGCTGCCTGGCACAAGCATCTTCTCAGTCAGTGCAGGGCCAGGCACACATAGGGGTTAAGGACACAGCCAGCGTGACATTGTGGGCGGAGAGTTCTCCTGCTCTACTCTCCTGGCTGCTGCAGTGCTGAACTTATCAGGCACAGGCAGATTCCCGGAGCTCCTACCGGCACCTGAGTGAGTGCCATGCTATCATTATCGTTGTATGTTCTGACAGTCTACTCTGGGTGACCTGGGGCGGCCATGGGCTGGGCGGCTGCAGCTGACATATATATATATATATATATATACTACAGCAGCCGCCCAGCCCAGGCCCCCAGCACAGCCTGTATAGATACAGTGTATATAATATATATACAGGACAGGTGCTGGGGGCCTGGGCTGGGCGGCTGTTGAAGTATATACACTGCACAGTACCTCTCCCCTGTATATATACCACACAGTACCTCTCCTGTATATATACACCGCACAGTACCTCTCCTCCTGTATATATACACCACACAGTACCTCTCCTCCTGTATATATACACTGCACAGTACCACTCCTCCTGTCCTGTATATATACACTGCACAGTACCACTCCTCCTGTATATATACACCGCACAGTACCACTCCTCCTGTATATATACACCACACAGTACCTCTCCTCCTGTATATATACACTGCACAGTACCACTCCTTCTGTATATATACACCGCACAGTACCTCTCCCCTGTATATATACACCGCACAGTACCTCTCCTCCTGTATATATACACCGCAAAGTACCTCTCCCCTGTATATATACACCGCACAGTACCACTCCTCCTGTCCTGTATATATACACTGCACAGTACCACTTCTCCTGTCCTGTATATATACACTGCACAGTACCACTCCTCCTGTATATATACACCGCACAGTACCTCTCCTCCTGTATATATACACCGCACAGTACCACTCCTCCTGTATATATACACTGCACAGTACCACTCCTCCTGCCCTGTATATATACACTGCACAGTACCTCTCATCCTGTATATATACACCGCACAGTACCTCTCCCCTGTATATATACACTGCACAGTACCTCTCCTCCTGTATATATACACTGCACAGTACCACTTCTCCAGTCCTGTATAAGTGTATATATACACTGCACAGTACCTCTCATCCTGTATATATACACCGCACAGTACCTCTCCCCTGTATATATACACTGCACAGTACCTCTCCCCTGTATATATACCACACAGTACCTCTCCTCCTGTATATATACACCGCACAGTACCACTCCTCCTGTCCTGTATATATACACTGCACAGTACCTCTCCTCCTGTATATATACACTGCACAGTACCACTCCTCCTGTCCTGTATATATACACTGCACAGTACCTCTCCTCCTGTATATATACACTGCACAGTACCTCTCCTCCTGTATATATACACCGCACAGTACCACTCCTCCTGTCCTGTATATATACACCGCACAGTACCTCTCCCCTGTATATATACACTGCACAGTACCACTCCTCCTGTCCTGTATATATACACTGCACAGTACCTCTCCTCCTGTATATATACACCGCACAGTACCTCTCCCCTGTATATATACACTGCACAGCACCTCTCCCCTGTATATATACACTGCACAGCACCTCTCCCCTGTATATATACACTGCACAGCACCTCTCCCCTGTATATATACACTGCACAGTACCTCTCCCCTGTATATATACCACACAGTACCTCTCCTCCTGTATATATACACTGCACAGCACCTCTCCCCTGTATATATACACAGCCCAGTACCTCTCCCCTGTATATATACACCGCACAGTACCTCTCCCCTGTATATATACACTGCACAGTACCTCTCCCCTGTATATATACCACACAGTACCTCTCCTCCTGTATATATACACTGCACAGCACCTCTCCCCTGTATATATACACTGCACAGTACCACTCCAAGGAGTTCCCCATTCTGGCCAACAAAGCTATTTTGACATTGCTCCCATTTTCGACCACATATCTATGTGAGCTGGGCTTCTCAAGCTTGACTGCGATAAAAACTAAAAACAGGGAGAGACTGAGAACTGTTGAGGAAGAGCTTCGTGTGTGTCTTTCCACCATTCCTGCCAGGATATCCCTTTTGTGTTTATCGAAACAGGCCCAGGTTTCACACTGAGTGAGTATAAATACATTTAGAATCTATATTATTAACTATATGTAGAATATGTACTGTTTTAGTGTCATTTTGTGCCATTTTGGTTGGTGGTGTGCCCCGGGATTTTTTAAGTATAAAAAGTGTGCCGCGGCTCAAAAAAGGTTGAAAATCACTGCTCTAGATAACTGTGTTATTTTATGCAGAGACGAGTCCTGGCTGAAAGAAGTGATGGCGGTCTGCGCTGGATTAAAAAGAAATGCAAAGATGAAGGACTTCAGCTAGAGACATCACTGGTGAGTATGTTACCTGTACACTGACACCATACACTGTATACTGTATACAGAGCTCTTGTGTATCATGTCACTAGTGATCCCTGTATTACCTGTACACTGACACCATACACTGTATACTGTATACAGAGCTCCAGTGTATCATGTCACTAGTGATCCCTGTATTACCTATACACTGACACCATACACTGTATACTGTATACAGAGCTCCTGTGTATAATGTCACTGGTGATCACTATATTATCTGTACACTAAACACTATATACAGAGCTCCTGTGTATAATGTCACTAGTGATCACTGTATTACATGTACACTGACACTATATATAGAGCTCCTGTGTATGTCACTGGTGATCCCTGTATTACCTGTACACTGACACTATATATAGAGCTCCTGTGTATAATGGCATCGGTGACCACTGTATTACCTGTACACAGACACTGCATACTAAGTACAGATCTCCTATGTATAATAGCACTTATGGTGATAGTATTTTTTTTTTTTATTAATGATCAGTATTGTACTATTCAGTCACAATGTGATGGTAATATGTTGTCCGGCCATGGTGTGGCGGTATTTGTTCCTTGTATGTGCTATTATTTGGTCACTATGTGGTGGTAATATGTGGTCTGGTCATGGTGTGGTGGTATTTGTTCCTTGTATGTAGTTGGTCACCATGTGGTGGTAATATGTGGTCTGTACATGCTGCTGTGGTATTTGTCCCTTGTATGCGATATTGTTCAGTCACTGTGGTGGTAATATGTGGTCTGCACATGGTGTGGCAGTATTTATTCCTTGTAGATAGTATTATAGGTCACTATGTGGTGATAATGTGGTGTCTGGTCATGGTGTTGTGTTATTTGTCCCTTGTATGTGGAATTATTGGTCATTTGAAAAATTGAAAAATAAATAAAAATATACCTAAATTGTATTGCATATTTTAACAAATGTTTAATAAGTTAGAGTAGAGTAGGGCCCGGCCAAAAGAGTCTACCTTGTCATCGTGGCAGATTAAAAAAACCTTTTGGCCAAAACAAAATCTGCTGGCTATGTGTGTGATCTGGTGATGGGAACTGTTAATGTGTGATTGGTGAGAAGTGTAGTTTTTCCAAGAGTCAGCGGTGATGCTGTAGACAGTTTGAGGGTTGGAGGCGGGGCTGGGGTGGAGCCTGGGCAGAGTTTTAAGGGGGCCCCGAAAATGTTGCCAGTATGGGGCCCCGAAATCTCTAGTGGCAGCCCTGCTTGGATCTCCTCATGACCTGTCTACTCCAGTGGAAGCTAAGTCCCTGCTAAGCTCATTTGTTGTTCATTTGTGTGCTGAATATATTTCTGAGTACCTGCTAAGTTTCTGTCCAGCTTGCTTATCATGATATTGTCTCGCTAGCTGGAAGCTCTGGGTTGCAGAGTGGCACCACCGCACCGTGAGTCGGTGCGGGTTTTTTTCGCTCACTCTGCGTGGCTTTTTGTAGTTTTTTGTGCTGACCGCAAAGATCCCTTTATCTATCTTCTGCCTATTTAGTAAGACTGGCCTCCTTTGCTGAAACCTGTCTCATTCCTGTGTTTGTGCCTTCCTCTTAACTCACAGTCAATATATGTGGGGGGCTGCTCTTTCCCTTTGGGCTATTTCTCTGAGGCAAGGTGAGGCTTTATTTCTCTTTAGGGGTAGTTACCTCTCAGGCTGTGAAGAGTCGTCTAGGCAGTGTCAGGCACGATCCACGGCTAATTCTAGTGTGTGTGCAGGGCCGGCGTTAGGGGCAGGCAGACCAGGCAGCTGCCTGGGGCCCCCGCTCCCCCAGGGGCCCCCAGCTAGCATCAAGTCACGCAGCTGCTATGGGGCCCCTGTGAGGCAGGGGGGCCCGCCTGCCGCCAGCGCGGACTCCCCCGCCACATTGAACTATACCGGCGTCTGCCAGTACATTTCAAAGCAATGATGGAGGAGAGAGCGTCACCTGACGCTCCCTCTCCCATCATTCCCCGCTCTGCCTCTGACACAGCGGGTGCGCGTCATCGCACACTCACTGTGTGTCAGGCAGTGGCATGCGGTGGCAGCCACCGACACAGGAGCAGGGAGCAGCGCGGGCTCGGGGAGAGGTAAGGAGCTTGTGTTTTTTTTTTTTTTTTTTTTACTGGACTGTGCGGCCATTCTCGGGAGGAGAGAGGCGGGGAGGGAAGGGGGGATGTGGGCTGTGCTGTGTACTACTGTATGGGCTGTGCTGTATACTCCTGTGGGCTGTGCTGTATACTCCTGTGGGCTGTGCTGTATACTCCTGTGGGCAGTGCTGTATACTACTGTGGACAGTGCTGTATACTCCTGTGGGCTGTGCTGTATACTCCTGTGGGCTGTGCTGTATACTACTTTGGGCTGTGCTGTATACTCCTGTGGGCTGTGCTGTATACTCCTGTGGGCTGTGCTGTGTACTACTGTATGGGCAGTGCTGTATACTCCTGTGGACAGTGCTGTATACTACTGTGGGCAGTGCTGTATACTACTGTGGGCAGTGCTGTATACTACTGTGGGCAGTGCTGTATACTACTGCGGGTAGTGCTGTATACTACTGTGGGCAGTGCTGTATACTACTGTGGGCAGTGCTGTATACTACTGTGGGCAGTGCTGTATACTACTGTGAGCAGTGCTGTATACTACTGTGGGCAGTGCTGTATACTACTGCGGGTAGTGCTGTATACTACTGTGGGCAGTGCTGTATACTACTGTGGGCAGTGCTGTATACTACTGTGGGCAGTGCTGTATACTACTGTGTGGGCTGTTCTATAAACTACTGTGTGGGCTGTGCTATATACTACTGTGTGGGCTGTGCTATATACTAAGTGGCTGTGCTACATACTACTATATGGGCTGTGCTATATACTACTATGTGGGCTGTGCTATATATTATGGGGGTATATTATATTCTATGGGGGAGGCTGTGTTATATACTATGTGGCTGTGATATATATTTGGGGGGTATATTATACATTATATTCTATGGAGGAGGCTGTGTTATATACTATGGGGGGCTGCATTATATTCTGTGGGAGGCTTTATTAGATTTTATGAGGGATGATTGCATCATACCCTTTGATGGGGCTACATTATATTCTATGGGGAGGTGGGCTGTATTATATCTTGTTCGGGGCTACATTATATTCTATGGGGGGGCTGTATTATATTTATATTCCTTGATGGGTGATTGCATCATACTCTATGAGAGGGCTACATTATACTATATGGGGGGGCTGCATTATACTCTGTGGGGGGTTACATTATACTCTGGGGTGGCTGCATTATACTCTGTGAGGTGGCTGCATTATACTCTGTGGGGTGGTGGCTGCATTATACTATATGTGGGCTGAATTATACTGTATCGAGGACTATGGGGAATACATTATACTATATGAAGAACTATGGGGTGCATTATACTATGGGAAGTGAATTGTACTACATGGATGACTATGGCAGTGCATTATACTATATGGAGTACTGTGAGTAGTGTATTATGCTATATGGAGGACTGAGGAGTATATTTTAATATATGGAGGACTATGAGGAGTGTTTTATACTATATGGAGGACTATGGGAAGTGTATAATACTATATGGAGGACTATGAGGAGTGTATTATACTATATGGAGGACTATGAGGCACATTATATTATATGGAGGACTATGGGGTGTGCATTTTACAATATGGATGACTGAGGTGCACATTATAATATATGGAGGACTATGGGGTGTATTATGCTAAACAAGCAAAATGCTGCATATTCATTGGGTGATTGGATTGTTTATGCCGGAATAAAAATCATTGTTCTCAGCAGCACATCGCCGGTGTAAACTGTAGATGTGCTGCTGATAACATGATACTGTATGGTGATCTGTTAGTGATCGTTCTGTCCCCTTCATTCTTTCTCAGATGGTGGAAAGAGGCCGGGAAACAAGCGTCCAACGACTTCAGTATTGTTGATCACACTCGTTTAGCGGCCTGAGATCAGTGCATGTAAATACAACCGAAATGTTTCTGTATGGTGTGCAATATGTTAGCATTTGGGGCCCCATTTTAAACTTTGCCTAGGGCCCCACTTTGCCTAAAACCGGCCCTGTGTGTGTGATAATAGGATTAGGGTTGCGGTCAGCAGAGCTCCCACTTCCCAGAGCTCGCTCTATTTTGCAGTTTGACTATCAGGTCATTCCAGGTGCTCCCAACCACCAGGTCCATAACAGGTGTCAAAGCTTCTTTCTTTTGGCGGCTAGCTTGTATTTCAAATCAGAGATCGTGAAACCTTTGATTCAATGGGTGGAAAAAACTCTCCACAGCTCCCCTTTTTTCCTGCATGACATCCTGGAGAGTGGGGGCCTGTTTTGGTAGGCGATTCTTAGTCCAGACATAAAGCTTATGAAGGAAATCTTCTCCGGATACATGTGATTCAAGCCATTCTACATGCTGGTTGTCGGGTTCAAAGGCAAGTCGCATCCTCGGCTAAAAGGAATCTCCTGCTTTAATTTGAGCGAACCAATTTGAGAGCAGGACCGGAACCAGAGTAAAGGCCCCGTCTCACATAGCGATTTACCAACGATCACGACCAGCGATACGACCTGGCTGTGATCGTTGGTAAGTCGTTGTGTGGTCGCTGGGGAGCTGTCACACAGACAGCTCTCTCCAGCGACCAACGATCAGGGGAACGACTTCGGCATCGTTGAAACTGTCTTCAACGATGCCGAAGTCCCCCTGCAGCACCCGGGTAACCAGGGTAAACATCGGGTTACTAAGCGCAGGGCCGCGCTTAGTAACCCGATGTTTACCCTGGTTACCAAAAAAAGCAAACAGTACATACTCGCCTTTCGGTGTCCGTCAGGTCCCTTGCCGTCTGCTTCCTGCTCTGACTGAGATCCGGCCGTACAGTGAGAGCAGAGCGCAGCGGTGACGTCACTGCTGTGCTCTCACTTCTCACTTTACGGCGG